>NC_135555.1:10803930-10951430 GCF_964340395.1 Glandiceps talaboti | reverse complement strand
TTTTCCCCTCGGGAGTCGAAGCTCGTCGACTTCTTGCGCTTATTCATGCAAATGAACGAAGTTCCTGACAAAATATTCATATTGAGTTTAAGCAGTTAGTCTAATATAAGGATTTAAAAATATTACATACACATGTCACTGGAGGCGGAGATTTTTTTGTCAAAAACTTAACGGCTTGTAACCTGGCATAAAAAATGTATCTATCGCTTGCCTCACATGTAGATGATTTGATCCTAACCGCAAGTTGTCCGATGACTACGTGTTGATGATAAACAAGCAAGCCTTCATTGGCGGTCTCTCATTTTAATCATCATTTCATGATAAATTTATGTCTCGAGTGATCGCTTTATTTAGGAAAATAGATGAAGCGAATATATTACTATTTACGATTTAACGATTTGGCCTTGAAATATTTTTAAAATACGTATTTTTCATGAATTATTTTTGTAAACTATAAGTTCATCTTTCGCATCTCCTTTTTAGAATTTTATCGAGGATACTGTAATTTTGCTAATGCAGTAAAAATGGTGTTTTATTGGTTTTTTTGTTTTTTTTTAAAGATCGGAAAACACATGTACACCCAGGGGGAAAACTATTCTTAGCTCGACTAGAAAGCGTGTTGCTTGCAGGCCTCATCAGTGCAGTATCCTGCACGTAAGAATTGCAACTGAGATCACAGTGTTGTCTCCTTGGAATGCTGATTTGGCATGAGTCGTGAATTATGTATGACATGGTTGGATCAAGATCGAGTAGAACAACCTACATCTAAAAGGCGGATTAACAGAAGACAGCCAACTAAATTAATGTCACGGCTTTACTCTCCTTCAATCTAATACATTCTAAACACGTCACAATATTCGTGATCGAACCAATTGCTCTCGTGTTTAAGTCCTGATCTTTGCAGATGTTCCATGGGCATCGGCACGCAATAATTTCCAAAATACCCTTAACAGTAAAAAATAATTTCAAATCAGCGTCGCTTTAATACTAAATCGAATACTGAAATAATCAATTAATCGATTGAATGAGTGCCCAATCAATTAATCATTCAGGGAAATATATATTTTTAGAAAACAAAAATTCGAGGTGACATTTTCAGTATTAAATGAGGAAATAACTAACAAACACATTAACAAAAGACCTGTGCCATCTGTGGTATCAGATGGTGATGTTGTGTGAATTGATATTGTTTATTGACACTTAACCGGTACAGGGTTGAATGCTAATGAGTCTATTTATATGCGGACCAATGTCACAGCATGAGATCCTTGTAATTCGATGACATTATCCAGGGAAATGAACACAGGTTTTGACTTCAACTGCATCAACGTTATTTATTTATACATATACTGAAAATCAACATTTGTGCAACAATATAAATAAAAAAGGTGACATGATTTTAACAGCTTGAAACCTTATATACAGATAGTCTTCTTGGCCTTGAAATATATATATACATACATATATATACATATACATATATATATACATACATATTATATATATATATATATGTATATATGACTGTTGAACCCTTGCCATAAAACACCAGACGCAAATGAGAGAGAGAGAGAGAGACAGAGACAGACAGACAGACAGACAGACAGACAGACAGACAGACAGACAGACAGACAGACAGACAGACAGACAGACAGACAGACAGACAGACAGACAGACAAACGGTGAAACAGACACAGACCGAGCCAGAGGGAGGGACGGAGACATATATGCATGCATACATACATACATACATACATACATACATACATACATACATACATACATACATACATACATACATACATACATACATACATGGACAGACAGACAGACAGACAGACAGACAGACAGACAGGTTTTACATTTACAAACTAAACAAATTGATTGAAGCTGTCAGTTCTTGTAAACAAAGTCCATCAATGTATTATGTATCACACTTTACAACTTTTACAAATTACTGCAAAGATAACTTGACCTCCTGAAAATGTTTTGAGGTCAGCAGCACTTCACCTTTCTATGACATAGATTGATGATAGAAGCTACATGACGTTGATAAATGGTACGATTAATATAACATATTTCATTGTAGCCTATAAAAAGGAAAATATGATAAATATGGCTACATGCAGATTAAGAAAAAAATATAAAAACAAATAATATAGAATTATCAATTCATCATTTTTGCAATACTTGACAATGAAGACCAGCTAACATACTTTGAAATTAAAATGCACATAATCATTGAAGCGGCATAAACTGCTTAGTTTTTTGTTTTTACTCGCTTGAAATAAAAAATCCTTAAAATTTTAATAATTTAGTTAAATTTTGATGGGATTACAAATTTTCCTTTTGTGTTTTTAGCACATTTGATAGCATGATCATGACAATTGGGGTTCTTTATTCGATATTTTTAATATGTATATGTCATCAAATGTTTATGGAGCATACCTTTGAGGTTTGAGTTCTGCCCAATAACAAGTGGCGATTACGTTCAGTAAGTAGAATACTACATATACCACTTAAACTTAAAGTGCGCCCCTTTAAGGAGGTCCGCTGTATTAAGTATTGTATCATTTAAAGGATGATTACGACAATTCAGTACATATATTGGTGATGTTATCAACTTGCATGGTTTATACAAGAATAACTTCCCCATCATGTAATTATAAGAAAGTCCCTGTCCCCACCTCACCCTCCTGACTTCCGTTAAACTTCTCTTGCTTCAATCAAGAAATTTGTTTCGTGCTCGACTTGAAATGATGTCAATCGCGTGCAGAGTAGGCTGTGTAATACAATGATTTTCTCTACGCTCTGCTGCAGCTTTAAAATGTTAAACTTGTAAGAAATTGATGTACACAGCTATAGCTTTCAGAAGTTGAATGAGATAGACTGTATATTATTATACTGTAAGCTGAACAGAATAAACGTTTATAACTGTCATGCCACACTCGATAACACTGTGCTTATTTTTGGCATTTTACTCTGAATCGAATTCTCCATGTTGCCGTGATACTTGTGAGCTAAAAGGAATTCCAAAATGATTACCGTTTATCGCCTGGAATTTGTTTGTGTCAAAGATGTCACCTTGTGATAAATGATACTATGTATTTATGATAATTAAATACTGATATAGAGTACCAGGTCACTATAGGTTTCACGATATCTCTAAGTTCGTTGGATGAAAACATCTCTGTAATTTAAATACTAATTGCGCGGTCTCTCTGGAGATGGACGATTTGTAATCCGCTTCCATCCAAGAGAAAATGAATAGTCATAATCCATGCTTTGAAAAAAAAATAAGATTCAAGGATTTTGTTATATATAAAAAATATTTAATATAAATGTACTTAGGATAAGTTAATATAAGGTTATGTAAATGAACTGTTCTAAAATGTGTTTTTTCCTGACATTTATGACGATCAAATTTCAGATCGTAGACACACCCCTCGATTAGCTGACTTTTCAGTGAATGGCCACACTATTGTAATACAGGCGTAATTTGTTAATTTATTTATTTCAGTTTGCCTCTCAGCTTAAAGAAATCAATTGATTTTCTCTTGTTTGAAAAGGAAGTTTATATAGATTGCATCTGATATGCATGATTCATTACATCAACTATATACTTCCCCAAGCTTGCACGCAATTCGCCTAGAGACTAAGTGCTTAGTTATTCTGACGTAAGCGTTTGAGATATTTTTGAAAAGAAAATCAGAATAGTTTTCTTTTTAAATTATTAGATTGTAGTATGAAGTTTTATCAGTGAAGACTAGGGGTAAAGAGGCCATTCCTTCATTACGCAATATTATTCTTTAAAGTTGAATGCATAAGCTGTTTTTCTTAAGCTTTTTAATAAATCCCAAGTCGTTTACAAAAACACATAAGATAAATTATTAAATGGATTCCTTGTTATTTTAATGTCGATGGTATTTAAAAGTTGTTTCTGGCGTTATATATGAAAACAGTCTGTGACAAGGTTTCAATGAGTGAGTATACTGTCACCTAAGAGATTATATACTATAATAACAGCTTCGACTGCTGCCAAAAAGTAAGTGGTGGTTAATAAGTATGCTTTAGGAATTAAGCTAGACAACTTTTATATGTCACATAAATTTAACCCCCTACCCCCCCCCTCTCCCTTCCGTTTTAAACAGGACAATATTACTTTAGCAATCAAGAACATGCCACTTCTTCTTGACAACACATTGTTTTAAAACAGGCAAAGCTGCTTAGCAGAGTTTCAACTCTTCAAAGAGATAGATTTGAAAGAAGAAGTAAGTCAGAAGACATCATTATATACAATGCATGTGTAGCTGCTTAAGCTTGTTGGTCGTGTATTACAACAGGACGTAGCCAGCTGCAAACTACATTCAATCATTGATTGATTGATTGATTGATTGATTGATTGATTGATTGATTGATTGATTGATTGATTGATTGATTGATTGATTGATTGATTGATTGATTGATTGATTGATTGAACTACTACACCTTGCAGGCCGAGAAAAGGTGAAGTATTTTCAGCACAACTCAGTTGGCGCGAAAAGAGATTTTTATGGCAATTGGCAAAACAATCAAACAGCAACTTCAGGCAAAACTACGAGAGGTACATATATTTGGTCTCCTGTTTGATGAGGTGACCAATAATGAGTGGATTGGCAATTAAATAAAAATTAAATAAATTTTTAAAAAGTGGCCAATAATTAACGTTGCAACTGTTGAACAACTTAAATCCTTCGTCAAGTATTTTGTGAGTGTTGGTAAAGCACTCGCCAAGTTCTTGTTCATCCAAGATGCACTTCAATAATCTATCTCTGCTAATGCTGTTACCATTTAACTGACAGTAGATGCGTCAGGGCAATACCAACTATCACCAGACAACTTGACAGGGCTTTGCCCAGATGGTGCCAATGCAATGGTAGGCAAGACGAATATATATAGGTAACAAAACTTACTCTTCGTACCCAAAACCTCCGGAATGTTAAAAGCATATGCCATGAACTTGTCCTGGCATGTTCTTACTCAACTGATGAGTTCGAGTACACCTAAACATGGAGATTGTTCTTCTATAAGTCTTCAAGTTTTTTTATGCATCACCAAAGCGAACTGTGGTCTATATCAAAGTGATAATTTCCTAGCGCTGCTCCAGACCCTTAGACAGCTAAAATAGTGACCCTTATGCTGCAGATGTCCTTACTATTAAAGATGTCAACTTCCAAGTTTATATGTTTAGTGTACATCCTTAAACATATGCTATCACAGTTAAGTCAGGCCATTCAGTAAGGCGCGCTCTGTTCTTCCCACATTGAACCTACAGTCAACTTCACTAGGGACGTTCTGACTACGATTGTGGATACAAAAGTTTCATCTCAATTCAAGGATGCCATTCAGTGCAAATCATTTACCTGTCATCAGTACGCTAGGATAACTACCATATGCGCATCGTAAACTATAATCGTCTTACCAATTTGCTCACAAAGTAAATTTGTGACCTACAGAAGATGTAGGGTAGCAACATCCAATGCAATGAAAGTATTCATTCAAGCAACCCTCTTCATACACCCCATAAAAACGACATGCTCAATTGCAAAGAATATGGTGAAACTGAGATGACAGCTCTTGCAGACTACTTCTGCAAAGGTGCATTGCAAGAGGAAGAGAAGAGTTCGAAGAAGGGAACACTGATCACTTAAATGAAAAAAAAATCAAGATTGAACTTGAAGCATGAAAAGACCAGATACCCAAAATGATGGATGCATCCTCACATGTTCAAACTCAAGATCCAAACAACATCTACTGAGTTGACATTTCAGTTCTCGGTATCTATTAGACATACGTATAACTGCTTTTATCCTGAGCTAATACAAAACCTTGATGTGTGTGTCATTCCTTGCTTGTTAGTAATGCATGGTCTGAAAGTAGGGGGTAGGGAGCAGCGTTGTCAAAAAAAGGTGGAAACCAGGTTGAGAAATTCCCTGAAGAATGACATACTGGAAGGTTTGGGGTGCATCTCCATCATGGTCCTTCAGCTTCTCAGAGTGTAGATCTCATACGTTACTGTGTGAAAGTCAAATAAAGTTAAAAGATGGCAAATTGCATATACCAGACAACAACAGAGTGACCAAAAGGAAGGAATACCCTCCTACTCTCTCTCTGACGTTGGCATTCAAACTGAGGATGATGATGTGGATGTGGATGATTACCGACATGAACTGTTGTAACTTTACAATGAAATCCAGTCCCCCAGAAGCATTTTCCGATTCCCCCAGGAACGAGCTAGCTGAAGATTCTGAAACTGACTCTCACGAGGATGTTTTTTGAAAAGATTACACGTAGGATTAGAATTTGTGTTGAGGGCTAAAAATACTTATATGGCAGATGTTTTGAAATATTAATGACATTTATCCAATTAAATCAGTGTAAAAATAATATGTACTAGAAACTTCCACGAAAAAATTATGATTTCGAGTAGCTATCTCGTCACACACAGACTCTTACCTGCTATATGGAACTGATAATATCCCATAACAATAATCCAATATTAATGAAAGAACAAGAACAAACTTTAAGAATTCGAAATTAAAGACAAAGGCATGAAACTATCAGCGATTTTGCTTGATCTTATTAAGTCATGGGTTGTGTTGAAAACACTTTACTTGTTTGAAACTGGCAAAGAACATGTATCAAATGAAGAAGTCAGAATTCTATGTGGAGATCAATATAAACGAGTTGACTGATCGCGAGGGCAACATCGTGTGACTGTCTGTTTTCTTTAGGAACTGTTATGTTTGTCACCCCAACAGAGACTGTTTTCCAAGGGCGAAGCCAAAGAACGAAAATATTTGACCGGTAATGCCATGTTGAGTTCAATAGCATAAAAATATCAATCCCACGTGACAATGTATTGACAAATCACAACGTGGGAAATGGATTAGGTGTGTTACAATGACATTTTAATTGCCCTGGTATGGCTTTTGTCCACCCTCGTTGACCTTAGCTTTGGTCATCACATAGTTTGCTGATATTTTTGTACATCTTGTTGATAAAAAAAGGTTAATTAAACCCCTACTGGAACAAAACCGTACTAACTCATAAATTAAATTTTCGGGGGTTTTCCAGTAGGGATTTAAAGCATAATATATGAATTAACCTTTCAGTTTCATCTCATATTTGATCCACAAAATGAGTACCCTATGTAAACTCATCCGTAAATGTGAATGACCTACATGTTCTAGATTATTTTGCCTCTTTCGATTTCGTATTAATTCACGCCTCCAACAACCGAGCGTCCAAGACTCGTAGATTTAAGATTACCTTACGTCATGTATGGTTGGCAGACGTAAATTTGTCAGATTTTTTCTTTATTTATTCATTTACTTCTCAAGATTAGCTTAATTCTTGGATGAGTCTGATGCCAATTGTGTCATTTACCTGAAGGGAAGGTCTCGACTTACAACGTAGGCTGTAAACCAATTTCTTGAGGTGATCTCTTCATCTGCTTACTGTATTTACTAACTGGGTAATAATTCAGAGGTTAAAAATGAAAAACTAAGGATAATCTCGGAATTCAGAGTCGAATATTCACGTTTGTGATTTTTACCTCGAGCGAAATCAGTGAACCTTGCTGAAATAATTAATAATAAACCGAATGGGTTATATAGGTTCGTGGGCTAAACACTTGGATTTTCGCAATGATTTTATTTTTACCAGTAGGTAACGTAAAGTGGCATATGGATGAGGATAGGGTTTGGTTTGTTTGTTTTTGTTTTTTTTGGGGGGGTGGATTTTTAATTTACAAAACAATTTTATTATGACTTCCTACTTAAAAAATCATTGCGAAACAGCATATGCCAAGCACTTGTTTGTAACTCAATAAATTGCAATATCTTTAAATGTGTAAAACCTTTGTTGTTGTACGTACAATATCAAACTTTTTTGTACATTTTTTAGCTTTTTTGCAATGTATTGAGTTTCAAACACAGACTTTGTCTATGTTGTTTCACATTGATTGTTCAAGTAGGAAGCCATGATAAAATTGATTTATAAATTAAAAATCCAAAATAAATACCAAATCCTTATCTATATGGCCACTTTGATTTGTGTAGAATGTTGATCTTTATTTGTGGGAGTTACAGTGACTTCGCAAAAGACGTATGCATGAGGCTGTCACTCAAGCAGTCTGAGATTAAACAGAAAAATATGGACGAATACAGAGATTAGTCACGGTGAATTCTTGTGAATTTGTAAATATAGACTTCTGATATATATCGCAGACCAGGTGGTCTGAGTATATCTAAAGAAATAACGATTCTCTAAATGATTCCGGTTCAAAAAAAGACTCAGGTGTGTCAAGATGTGTCAAGTTAGATTATACAAAAAATCGGTCTCACTAAGATATAGAGAGCGTTAGTGTAATATCTGTAGTAAACTACTAGTAATAGTCTGTTCACGTCGATGCTATTGACTTTTACAAGTACGGCAGTTCAAAACCTGTTGACCTTACTCAGTCGATATACAGTCACAACGTAACCTTACATCGACCTTTAACGACTACCTGGCTGACAAACAATGAATGCAGCTTTTACTTTACTTTACTTTAAAGGATCACTATTTTTCTTTCATTTTTAATGGACAATGAATATTTACAACAACCATTTTCCTGTTTACCAGACTCTGTTTGGAATTTTCAACTCAAAGAGAGGGGAAAAGGTATTGATAATGTCTGTGGTTTTTAGCTGTTATTATTCATCATTAACGATGTTGGTGTTGTTTATGCCGTTGTTATTATTGTTGTTGTTGTTGTTGTTGTTGTTGTTGTTGTTGATGATGATATTCTTGCAGCTGTTGTCGTCATCAGTGATGATGATGATGATGATGATGATGATGATGATGATGATGATGGATGATGATGATGATGATGATGATGATGATGATGATGATGATGATGATGATGATGATGATGATGATTACAGTGAAAAAACAACATTAAAAAACAATTACCTTTGCTCATTTACATATTAATATGAATCACGTCCATAACATTCTAATTAGTGTTCATTTATCCAATTAAATCAATAAATGCCATCATTAATTTTCATCGACGGGTAATTAGTTTGTTGGATGCAACAGATTATCCCTGTATATATTTATCTAGATTAAATTCTCTCACATATTTCATTCTCTAGATTGTCATGTTTATCTTTTGAGTGGAACAAGATTTACTAAAAACTGTGTAACCACCCTCAAATAGTAAATTAAAAGTACGTTCCTATTAATGATTGCCCATCCCACAAAATTCAATATATACAGCAAGGTAATGGAAGCAGCGAGTGACATTCATTTCACCCCACCTGTAGGAATACCTACGGAAATTAACAACATGTATTCATTTCCATACTGTTTCACAACCCGGGTGTAGCATTTCTAAAGGGGTAATTTGTTGCACCCCACAAACTAATTACGTGTCCCAAAAAAATAATAACAGTATATACATTTATTTAATTAACTGGGCATTACTGTTGGCCCCTGGGAGAATTGTGACGTCACAACCATTCCGATACAGATGTTACAAACCGTAAATAATATTTTGACACAATTGACAGTCACGTGATCATACCAACTGTTTCATACGTATTAATACTATTATGTACACACACATGCCTGTAATTTATGTATTCAATGAGAACATGTTTGTTGAGTTTTATTTTCATAAGCATATAGAAAAAGTGGATTTTGTATTTAAGTAATTGAAAGTCAAATTGTAAATAATTTAACATGACCTACCTTGTACGTGTGTCGGGAATATCATAATTAAAGTATACAATATTAAAAGGCACGGAGTTATGAAAGAAAATTCCTTATCGGTAGAATTGAGTTTTATGAAAAAAATAGACTTTAAATAGTAGAAAATATATTTTTGTCCGTTTTTATGGCATATGGCGTTTCAAATAATTTTCTGTAAATGTAATGATTTATATTGTATGGAGTGAAATATATCTATCACTACACACATATTAGTCTTGTTTATTTAATTCAACATTGCATGCGGGTCATGATATATTTCGATATTTTTTCGATTTCATGTTTATTTCCATCCTCATAATGTTAGTAGTTGGCCATTATAGCTTAATATGAATTGTGTCATTGTGCAACATACAATCTATATTCGATTCACTGTTTTATACTAATTGGCATTCGCTATGAGTAAGGTCATTACAGGATGTGTATTAGATCTTCGATTCGTTTTATAATTTACAAATACCCTATGCCTCGTTCACTTAACCTATTGACCTCGCTATGAGAGCATTGATAAATTTGAGGGTATCATGAAACGTTAAAGAACTATCATGTGATATTAAACCAACATTAGTACCATTTTAAAAGTCAAACCTCAATTGAACGAAAATGGGATTATTAATTCAGCAGTTGTGATATTCGATCGCGGGTCCAATTAAATATTAATTCATGTCCATTCATAAATTGAATAAATGTTCGAGGTTCAATATTTCTTGAGAAAATATTGGACGAGTGTCAGCATTTGGAACAAACAAAATAAAACTCGGACTATTGGGAATATATGCAGGTGACTACCAACGACTTGAATCATTTAAAGTTCGTTGTCCAGCGCCGGGTCACCATGACAACAGATGCTATGACAACCCCGTCGGCGGCCTAGATGTATCATACAAAATATTTGCATTTTGTGTCTGCTTTGGGAAAGAACATCTGTGTTGAGTTCAAATGGATGGTATATATTTTGTTACTGATCTCCAGAAATTTTTTCACCTGTATAAGTATTCTGTGCCTACCATGGTGGCTGTGGGAATGTAGAACTATATTGTATGACTATCATGCAGTGATGCATAAATTCCACTGCGAGCTACTTTCACAAAATTTCAATATTTAATACAAGAGACTGTGTACTCGAGGGACTTCAGTAAAAAAATGTTTGCTCTATAGTATGGCAGATATATACTTTCCATGCATTTAATATACGATAAATGTCAAGGAAAGAATTTATAATGAATTATATTCGTAGAATCGCCCCATGGTTTAATTTGTACACTATATAGTTTTTTTAGGTGTTAATAACGATGCAGTAGTAATACCATTGGAAAGTCATTTTTCGAATGAGTAATTATTTCTTCTGTAGGCGCCCAGCATACTACACTGTGTTACCATGCAATAGGTCGTTTTCCGCATTATCTTTCATGCAGTCGTAGATTGTGATTCTGTGATCACCTTCATTGCCTTTACCCGACAGAATATTGAGGCATCATTAATATAACATGATTCGGACATAATGTTATATGTAATTACATTAGATATGCGGCAGATGGATTACTACTTCGAAAACAAAATGTATGTATATTTTTTTTTTAAACAAGTGAAATACACTATGATATATCGCATTGATATATATTCAGTAATTTTTTTTCCTGAATTTGGTTATAATTGTGCCATATGAGTTGTTAATAAGGCAGAAAATGATACTCAATTTCGGTCTGATATTTTCATGCCTGAGCTTTCTTATTTTGACGTATTCTGTTTTCATTCACAGCCACACCTAGCACCTGTCCATAACTCATCCGGGATACTTAGGGGAAAACGGGCAGACATCTGCACATGCGCACATCGTATCCGAACGGTCGTTTTAATAATGTAAATGCATAAATGTGCAACAGTCAGAATAACTGAGCTATAATCGACTGGCAGTGTCTCGCTGACAGAACGTACTGCGTCGTTGCACTGGACACATCTGTAAACTTGTGCTCAATCGCTTGATCTGAAATCGGAGAATCTCATCGAATATGGCAGCTCAGAGTGAAGCTTGTGCCAATTTCATGGCTAAATTTCGCAATGTCAAAAAGCTGACAGCTCATGATTTCATTACGGTATGGGAACACTATGATGTCGACGGTAAGTTTGTCACTTTTTTTGTTTATTGCCCATCTTTACCATTTTTTATGTGACCAAAATCATCTAAGAACCATCATAAATTATTAGTATATGATCATTATTGAATTTCATATTCGCATTTAAAATACGATCATTTCATCAGCGAATTTTTTCGTGAAAAAAATGTGGTTATTAAATTCATATATTTTTGCTTCCTGTACAGGCAACGGTTACATCGAGGACGCAGAGCTTGATGCATTCTTCAGAGAGCTAATTCAAACCACCGGTGGACCTGAGGTAAGGACCGAAATTTGCATTATCCAATGCCATGGTAATATTTTGAAGTCTAATTATCCAAACCGCGTATTATCAAGTTATGTTAGGCCATGTTCCAGTACTTTAGTGTAATGGTTCTATTCTTCACAAAACAAGGGTTGTATACACAAATCGCTTAGTGACGTGTTAATGCCTACTTCGGTTTTCACGCAAGGTAGACAATACTCGATGAAACCTGTAGTGGATAGCACTCAGTGTGTATCAGCTGAATGCGTAGAACAACCTAAACGTACTGAATGCGAAATAAGCTACCTGTGCGAGATATGTTAGAGTATGTTACATAAGAATAATTTAATGTCGTTTGCGATTGATTGATCCAATAATGTGTCATCCGATAGTGTGCTGTTTTACTAGTTGCCTTTTGCCATAGACCGTCGTGTATGGTCTATGCTTTTGCCACACACTCTGTTGCAGTGGGAGTCTTTGTTAAAGGTTTCCCCTCCTACAAAAAAATAACAGCGAGAGAGACAAAATCGCCTCGCAAACGCATTAATAAACTATACGCCCGTCTGATACGTGTCAGTGATACATTGTAAATTCGCTATTACGTACGTATATTCAAACATTTCCAATATCATTCAAATATATCTTTTATAGAGCGATTTGCATAAACAGAATGCTATGCTGTGTTTTTCATGTACAAATTGGTCAGCGAAACGATATGATTGGCGTTAATTTGCGTAGCAATTGAAATTAAATAGTTCGACCAGAAAATGTATTGATATTGCACGCTTGTATGTAACCTGAGTGAAGACAGCGAGAGATCAAATGATACGTACGAAACACACTGAAAATTAGCCAGGTAATTAAGGAATATGAGCTCGTATTTTTTTCCCTCTGATCGAGACACAGCCCAGACAGCGTTAAGCAATAACTTGTGTCCTCCAGTTAATACAAAAATAAAAGACGTGAGCGTAATTAATGTCGGTGCGCCGCGGAATATCATTTAAATGTAATGGCAGCAGTTGGGACTGTGGAATTGTTTCTTCACTGCGACAGCCATCTGTTGCAGTCAGAAAATGAGTACTTTACCCCATTGCGATAAGCCGAGAATAGTGAAACGATAGAACAATTCTAATCCACCTCGACCCCATGTCGACATACGGCAATTCAAATTTGTACCGGTTCTACTATTTGCATATTAATGTTGATAATTCCGCGCATCAATGGCCGACTTGCCGAAATACATGTTAATACGCATAGTTTTGACCCCTACAGAGAAGTGAGAGTTTCTTCTAAATTACAGACGGCATTCATCATCAGATCATTCTGACAGTAACTAAACGTTATACCTTATTAGTGACTACAAGATTACTATTTTTATCTAGAGAGAGATATTCAATTTTGTAAATTAGAATTTGTTCAGAATTTGTTAGCCAAAAATACGTGCTACAGTGCTTACAGATGAAGTAGCCCTCGAGGGCGTGGTAACACCTAGCAATAAACACAAGTGTGCCCTTCTAAAAATCCACTTATAATTGTGTTACTATGATACAAAAAAAGACGGCCCTACGTTTCTGAAATGACAATGTTGTTTTAAAAACGTCTTTGTGTCTGAATGTTTGAGCCATAGGGTTGGTAAATATACACTATGAAAGACTTCGATTAAAAGGGTCGATATAGGATTATGGCATGTACCGCGCATGTGCGAAGATCACATTTCAACAAAATACTGATTGCACTGAATACCTCCTTTCGTTCGATAGTACATAATTGTTGATAGAGCTAGACAGTATGCAAAACGTTTTCTAAAATGTTACCGCGACTGACATTGAGCATTTTTACATGACCTTGAATAAAACTCGAGGTTCTATCAGCCCCATATCTGCCGCTCTTGTTCCTCTTGTTAAAAAGACGTGCGAACGACGAGCGACCCCTTCTCTCACAACTTGGCATATTCATAGGAATTTTCATTTTGTCGTAATTCCCTGTAGTGGACTTCATGCAAATATTGGATGTGTTTTACAAGTGATCAGCCTTTAGATTGTTTGCTGAATATGAATCTCTTTAGCAGCCCGTTACTAAGTAATTTACAGTCGGGAAATCGTTGTTACGAGTCCATATGTATAACGTAGACGTGGCCCATTGTGAAACCACCATAATTTATCATGTACGGGCGTATGTCTGAACTCTGATAAACAACCATATTGACGCCGTTCATTGATGCACCTCTCCAGTATTGCCCGACGGGCAAAAATTATCAATACAAGAACCCCGGTCGGAATTGTGATATTTCGCTCATTATTTCAGCTACAGACAATATGGAGGAAAATATACGAATTTTCATTATTGTGTAGGAGCTGCAGTCTCAACGCCAACAAAAAAATCTGTTTTTATTATCACACTCTCTTGCTAATAAACTACGTTGATCCGATTTACATACACAGGTAATTTGGCAACCAAATAGGAAGTTGGTTGTTTGACTAGAGCGGCGTTTTGATCAGTACGAATACCTCAAAGCGATGAGCTCTTCGGCCGGACACGCCCACTTTCACATAAGCGACAAAAGTAGACAGGCATATAATATACCAAAGATGATATCATATAACAGAGTGATATAGAAAAAGGAGACTTTAATATTCTTAAGTAAACTCAAATCATACAGTCATATGGCTCTGTCCTCGTGACCAGATCATCCACTGTTCTGATAATTCTAATCTTCCGCTGAGATATTTCAATAAGTGCGATTCTATATTCAGTGTTGTCACAATGTGTCTGAACTTTTTGTGTCATTTTTCTTCAAATTTAGGATGTGTCAGTTCCAGTCGTACTGATATGCCATTTGTATGAATCGTACATAAATAACTATTGCGAACAATATGGAAATATGATAGTGTGGTTCACACATTTCTACTCATAAAAAACTCTAAGTATCTCGGACAAAGATCTGGTTATTATCATTGAAACTTGAATGAAGCGTAGCTTTATTAGCTTATTGTCACTATCTCATGAATATTGAAAATGCAATTATTTTTCCACTATTTTTAAAGTTGCTATTGCCCTAGGGTGGGAGGGAATACAACACTATAGAGTGAATACTCCGTATAAACATAATCATAACCATTGGAAATTTATAACTACGTGATCAAATTTTCATCATTTATTCAAAATTTGCCGTCAGGAGTGAAAAGGAAATGATAATTATACATTCGGTTGTGCGATATTTTGACGAGTGTAGTAGCGCCATCGGATCCTTGAGGGTTCAGGTGATAGTAGTTTTATCTGGCAAGATGATAAATGTTCATTTGCATATAAGATAACCGAAGATATAAACCTATTCTTGAAATGGGGAGAGTAATGGCCGCCATGAGAGTGTATACTGGCCCATTGGCGGCTTCTACCTTCCGACCTGAATAAGCAATGTGATCTTTTGATAAATCATGCATAAGCTGCCATCAAGTAATAGAGTTTGAAAAGCCTCCCGGGTTTTCGCGCCAAGTTTGCATTGACAACACTACAGACAAATTGCTAATACCTGACTATTTATAGAAATCTCTTCTTATAGTTCATATTTGTTGCAGCTTTTGATTCAGAAACGTTATTCCCTGGCCTCATTCGATTGCTTAAATGTAAAATCAAAGTAAATAAGGTGGATAAAACAGTTTGGAGTAAATTTGCTTAGAAGACATAAACTTTGGTACTCTGGAAATAGTTTTTTTCCAATTTGAAGATAGGACGCTCATATTTCGCTTGAATTTCATCATTTAAATTCTTACTCTTATTTTTGAAATACTGATAATTTTAGGAATCTCTCTCCGCAAAAATTAAAGGATTCCATATGAACGTCATTATTCAAAAACAAATTAAATTTGTCATATTTTGACAAAGTGTTCGCTTTTGTAAGAGGTACAAATATACAGAAATCGTTAAAAATTTCCAAACTTTTAACTTTCAGAAGCAGACGATAATTTTGGTCAGCAAAAACAAAAATTGTGACAGGGGCTAAATGACAAATTGGCAGGTGGCTGTATATCCCATTCTTATCACGTGATGTGGTCAATCATCGGAATGGCTGCCACCACATCATGCATTATTTAAAACTCGCTACAATAACTCACCCTCTCTTATCAGCTACTTTATCAGCATTAATGATCCAAAATTGTCCTGCATCTCATTAGAGCCTGCCAATAAAAAGACGACACCGCCAGCGACAACATCATTCATGCTTACAGTTGGTGATGACGTCATCTGATAACGATGTGTATATTTCATACTTAAAGGCGGTTATCAGAGTTTTGATGTCAATGTATACATCGCTATGCCTTTAAAATAAGAGGAAATATATATGCTACTGGTGGAAGTACAATATAGAAGAAAGTTCTTCAACGTTGGGTATCTTTCGTGTAATATATATATAGTCATCCTTCTATGCAATGAAATCCAAAATATTTTCGATTATGGAGCTTGAGAACTTTCTCTTTATTAACAATAAGAATCGATTCTTGTTGAGTTTTAACTTTGTAACAGTGACTTAACAGAAGTTCCTTTTCCAATGGTTCTCTGTTCATTCCTTTGATCTGTTTCAATTGCCTAAGGCCTCTTTGCTTTGTCTTACAATTGTGGCTATATGCCTGTCGACGTGATCTGATCTGGATTTAGAGAAAATTATTCCCAACGTCACTCTTCCGACAGAATTAAGATACCTTGCTGAGCAACGGAGAATCCATCCCTGTATTTGATCGCTTACTCTCTCAGCATTTCAATTCCGATGGAATAGCATTCAAAGAGACATATCGACACTAATTTCATCTGGCTGGTACTTTGCATGACGGGTAGACAGTAGCCTTGGAGACTTCCACTATGTCAATCGGTGAACTAATTAATTAGTACTGAGTAATGAAACGTAAAGCTAGTAACGGAATTAATGACATTTTTCACTGAATGTACTGAGATAAAATAGAATCAGCGATATAACCCCGGAGTGAACATCAACTACGTCATACCTAATTAGATAAATGGTGAACAAACTACGTCACGCGATTAACAAGGTATAAGACCTTAACAACGTAACTTGGTCAATATTTTTTGCTATAATCGTATTAAGGCGTTATCTAAACGCTACAAATTGTGTTTTCCGCACACATAAAAGATTTCATGCCCCAGGGTAGGAATTTTGCTGTTACCATTGATTCTAGAATGGTTTCGATTTTGCAATGTAATGTCACATTCCGAAACTTGATAGGGATTTGTTTTGTGGTTAGTTAGTTTTTAGATTGAATGTTACACGGTATTTTGTGTCATAAACCGACGTATGTTTTCTGATGTCTAACGTCTTTCATAACTCTTACATATTATTTAAACATTAAAAACATATAGAATAATTTGCATATATAGTTTACTGGAAACTACGAAGTTTAATGCAATTGGAATACACAAGTGGCCAAGGTTAACATCGATAAAATAATTGAATACAATCAGATCGACAGAGTGACAGTTGTCACAAGAAACACATTCGCTGATATGCCCCAGAGCTCTTCATAGCTTAGTATGATGTGGCAAACTGTGTGTAAGAAGACAACATGGCGGCCGTGTGGAGCGAGGAAATGGCGCTGAACAGCGTGTCCAAACTACTCTTAGTTTTCCATCACCTTTACTCATCGAATTACAATCATGTTTGAATACTCACTGACATAGCCAAATATGCTAGCTTACAAATCGAGCATGCCACTTTTCAACTACACATTGCACTCTTAAGCTGTCCTGGAATTGGTCCAAAACAAGTCACGTGTGGGTAAACATATGTAACGGTTATAGAATGACGTAGGTCTGCACTACTCATTAGAGTGCACAGGTGTATGGTGACGTAATTTCATTATACTGCATCATGGCGGTCACCTTACATCTGGAAAGGTCGAACACCTTGCAAAAAATGACGATTTTGTACGTTTGGCAGTACTACTAGTACTACTAGAAATGTTCATAAACGACGCAGCCTTGGGGAAATATAGTCTCCTGGGCTGTAATTAACAACTAGAGCCCTCTTGAAGTGATCTTGAAATAGTTGAATGTGAAGGGCATATTTCCTATGGGTCAGATGTTATGGCAGTAGTCAATCGGTTTTGTTATTCTGAAATTTTGAATCTATAATTTAGGTTTGCTGGAAGAGATATAGTGCAATAGCACGTTTTGACAACTGAACATTGAACTAGAAATCTCTTGGAATTAAGAGCATTGTTTCGGGTATTGAATTATAACATGTTAGCCTATGTAGTAGGAGCTGCCAAGTGATAAAACATGAGATGTGTAATGAGCCACGAATTATTAGAAATGCAACACCTGTGAAAAAACGTCAGGTCAGACACTATTTTCGCGATATGTTACAAACGTAATTAATTAAGGAATTAGTGCGGTTGAAAGGTCATGGCTACCAAACGACAATTCATTTTCTTTACTTTCTGTAAATGTGACTGACCGGTTACGTAATTCTTATTTTCCCTGTGTATCATTTTGAAACGATGTTTTAATCTCTGTTACAGTAGTGCTGTGTAAAAACCCTTACATTTATTTATCGATCAGAAACAGCAATCATAGAATGACGTCAAAACAGGATTATTATCAAAGTCCTACAAATACTTGGACCACACATTTAAGCTTAGGCTGCATGCAAATACTAGCGTTATGAGATTGTACAAATGCTTATATTAATACAAATACATGTATGAGTAGCTTATAGCAATGAGGCTTTGAAATAAAAGTACTGTACTCTTGTTTGCTCATTCGCTTCAAATTGCTAACTCAAAATTCCGCGATTTTTCCCATATACGTTGAAAAATTTGTATAAACAGTTTATGAGGTCGTGTCATTCTGTTCTTGAGATTGCTTCATAAAATCAAAGTATGATAGAATGTTGACCGCGAGAAATAATTTCGGGATCACTTGAGAATAAAAAGTCAAAAGTGAAAATCTAACACCGTGAAGAATTCCTTATGCATCCAACTATGGCGTCAAATGATATGATTTCTGATGGTAAATGAACCATTCCCTGTTTTTCTGCTGGTAGCAAAATGGAAAAGGTCATGTTCCGCATAATAAGTATACCTTTTATAGCACACTTGTAGATTAAATCATTGTTTAAATCCTATTTCTCAAGGACAAGTTCATTTACGTGTGTACATATCGAGTACACAGTCACCCATCTGGTCACATTTATTGCTAACATCAGATATATGCTCAACTACCATCAATCAACCGTTAGCGCATACGGCTTTTATGTTTAGAACATCCAGAGTATGTACAAAATAACATAACTCACTCTTCACAATAAAAGTCATTAGGAGTCCTTTTTCCTGAAATTATAGCTGCTTTTATACGTTTCAAAAGTACCTGTTAACTTTTTATTAGGCTCTTGAATAGCCATTCTAAGCAATTGATTACACTATTATTGATGTGTACACGTATACGCACGCAAGGAATTAAAAAAGTAGGGTTGCTTCACTTACAATTGTAACTGGCGGTTTAGAGTATTGTACACCGTTTATTTTATAGCGGTATAAAAACACGATAATTTCATAGTAAGTAACAACGACATGTCTGGCCGAGGGTCACTATATTAGTGACTCCGTATCGGAATTATGATATTCATCGCGATAGATGTCTACCCTTGTTCATGATTCGCTTGAGTATATGATCTTCTATAGATTAAAAAAGTTCAAATCATTAGCCGGATTACGAACAGACAAACTGATATCCTCGACCTTTGGTCTACTTTCGAATGTAGATGTCTGAATATATGTGTGTGTGTGTGTGTGTGTGTGTCCTTCTTCAGTGTCTAACAACTGGATCTGACAGAATGATCCAAATTTGCTGGAGGTGTTGAGTAACCAGAGGTTATTAACTTCAATATATACATGTAAATTCAAATTTGTATCATTCTGTCAGATCCAGTTAGACACTGAAGAAGGACAAGTGATTTGTTCGAAACGTGTCTGTTTCTCAATCAAACGTGGAAGAAGGGAACTGAATTGTGTATGAATCATAGTGCTTCAATGATGGACATACATAGTGTTATGGTATTTTATGTATGCTACTTTTTTTAGTCAAATCTAAGCTGACTAGGTTTAATGGTGTGTATTTCAGCTCATTTTGTCGAAGGAAAATTAATGTTTTCTTAGCTTTCATTCGCCCTTAATCTAGCCATGAACAGAGTGACATCAAGCCAACATCAAAAGCTATCAGAGAAACATATGATATTCGATTCAGGCACGTTATTGTGTATGTTCACTATAACGTAAGTAGTAAGCATCTGTTCTGAAAGTATTACGACGACCTCTTAAAAATGACAAAATCACAAGTGCGATGAATAACATGGTGAGAATAACAGATACATTATAACAGTTCATATGTCAAAATAACATTAGTCAAGACCAGGTCTCCGAAAATCACATCTAAGGCACGGGAATTTCACTCGAAAAAAATACTTTTCGTTGCGATATGAAAGCTATATGCACCCGTTTGAAACTCGACAGCTCTCGTTTCCATGGCAACCGCCTAAATAGGTCACAGCTTTGTGAACGAGCGCGACCTGTGAGGATTTTTATGATGTTCCATCTGTGTCTATTGATAGGTATAAAAACAATGTATTTTCAAGAAAATTCAGACGACAGCTCCTAAAAATGACATTTATAGTAATATCTGACATAAACGGTCTGGATCGTGAAATCCTAGTAGATGATATGAATGGTTACGAACAAAGAACGTGATTGCTATGGCAACAAAGTGTTTTAATGTGTTTGCAATGCCGAATACAATATTTGTCGGTCTATGAAAGCGACTAAATTTAAAATGAAAGAATGTCAGAAACATGACTATCACAATACCTTATTGTAAGTCAATATTTGACTCTAAAAATACGAACACGTCTTCTGTGAGTGTGTTTCAAAAAATGTGTCGTGTTAATAACATATCAAGGCAGGCGTTTTTGCCGGTTATCAGAATAACAATATTAACTCCTTCCGATTTATTTTGTATTTAAAGAGACCGTGACACCCTGACCTAAAAATATGCCAATATATATGCAATGATGTAGTAATGATTAGGTAAAATGCTAGCTGTACGTAAGCGCAGTTAAACACTTACATGTACGCATGCGTGCACCATGTTTCATGATATAGGAGACTCTTTGCAACTGCCTTACGGCACGTTATTACAACGGTCGATTTTCTTTCTATATTTAATATGAAATACAAGTTAATCACTGGTCTACTCAAATTAACGGCTTTGACACACAGGAAACAAGTCTGTCAATATAGTTCAATTTTTGGTGATTAATTTAAACTTATACCCGATGGCCACCCCATTACTCTATGTCTATATGTGCTCACACGATCGATGCTTTAAGTATACCAGGTAACATTTATATTAACTTTCTGGTTTAGCTAAAATTGCTGTTTATACGTATAATCGCAGGGTTTTTTGTCATCAGTAAGAGCTTAACAGTATCAAAGTCTTCCCGTTATTCAACTCAACCTATGTTTGCGTCTTCAAAAATCCATCGGATAATTAATGGATGAGTGTGGGTGTGGGTGTGGGGGGGGGGGTTGCAGTCAAGTACGACTGTAGTGATGAAATCGTAGATTATTAACTTTTCCGGTACCGCTAAGACATTTCTAACGAGAAATAATTATAATCCGTCGCTGTATTAAATATTAAATTACAGAAACTCTTGGATTTCTTCGAAATTAAGTCGTTAGTATGCTACTCTTCTATACCCTTATTTATTTCAAAATATGACGTTTGATATTAATCAAATCTTATTTAAATAATTGACAAACTGTGTGTGACACCATGATAATTGATAAAGCTCTACACCAAATATTCATTTCTGTAAATTTGAAGTCTGGCTAATACTTGAGTTAACCTGTCAAACCGGCGCGTGCACGACTCCAGATGGGCGTATATCCTCCTAGTGTGGTTGCCTCTGGCGCTATGGTGCTTAGTAAATAGCATATGCTACCTATTTGAAAGAGTAAACAACTGCTTTGTTTGGTTGTTTATTCACGAGACTGGTGCACGAGATGCTTGAAGGTTTTATGGGCTTTTTAAAATTAAATATGTATACATTGTCTTTCGTGAATAGCCAGTCGAATTTTTTAGATGTTATGCATCTACTACTGATGAAGTTGGACTGAGAAGTAACGGTGAAAATTTTGGAGGAAATTTGAAATACAGATAACATATTAACAAGTTAGCAATTTGCATGTCCTCTTCCTTTGTCTGATTAATAATCGTGATACGTATGAGTTAAAACAGAATGAATGCTACCACGATGACCAGCGTTGCTATGTATAGTAATTGCTGGCTATCTGACAGGTGCTATTCATCTAAACCATCCAATAAAAACGTGCAGCTGTGTGTCTCATACGATTAAAATAAAACTACTGTACAAGCTAATTGTTATATTTTCACCAACAAAAAACTCATTAGATCTCATATACGAATGTGAATAAGGATCTTGAACTTGAAGATTAAGCAATTGTGAAAATACGAGGCTTATTAGAGCATAGACCATACACGAATCGTGGTTGGAGTGACTGACTACTTAGTGTTATCGTTGTCTCCTACAGTGTTTCTATATGTGCTTCATTCTCTCGCCCGATCTGTTTGTCTGTTAGTCTGTATATCTGTATATTTGATTGTCAGCCACTCGCTATCTCTTTTAATATCTGTCTTCCAGGTTCTCTCGATATCTCCTTTTCTCATTCTATTTCCTGTGCCTCTATAAGCATTCATCAATCATTAGTAATCGACATATTCTTTTATAAACTCCTTTAAGTTTCATTTTCTAGGGTTTTTTTCATTTCACTTCTAACATGTATGATCGAAAGGTATTCCTATGACATTGGCAACTCCTATCAGTAGCATCAGTCGTGATACACTATCAAACTCTTTTCTTTCTTTTTTTTGCTTATTAATCATTCATACTTCCGTATCTCAATACCGATTATTAAACCGTTCCATCAAATAATACCTCGGATACATTCGCCTCGGCTATTGTATTTCATCTTTTTGACGTGGTGTCGTTAGCAGTTTTTACTATTTTTATAATGTAAATGCGAATTTTGAAAGTTGAAATGTCTTTCTGCTTATTGGGGTTATGCTGTTAGTGAGTGCTTCATTCTCGATAAATAAACCTCATACAATTTTAGAATCAAATTTGTTTCTGCTGTATTGACCGTCGTCTGTAATTACAGTAATTACGTGACCAGTTGTAAATCGAAATTAGCATTGTTGCCGACAGTGCTGCAGATTGTAATTCCGAGATGTTTTTTTTTATTTGAGGCCATCAAAATAGGGAATCACAAACGTGATTCGAGTCTTAAATAAATATGTAAGCATACACAATACAGACGATGGATATCCCAAACCACGATGACTTTCCAAGAAAAAAACTGATAAATGTTAAAACAAAGGAAACATTCTAAATCATGTAATTAACTAATTTAAATGTTATTATACTGAGCTTCTTACGCATATATGCTAGACTAAGTATATACATTCTTCTCTCATTCGCATTTCAAAAATAATATCAAGCGACTGAACCCAGGGAAATGAGAATCGAAAATAGTACAAAGCGCGAGGCTTCCGAACAAAATACATTCTGCAAAATGCAATATGCTGTGTGAACTGCAGAATTTTGTACCCAGAGAGCATGAAAACCATGATGACTAAGTTATAACGACTGCAATTATTACTAGGTTATAAGCATAACAAGGTGGAATCTCGTATATTTTACATCATGTCATATTCGAAAATATATAAATTATATCAGGCAGTTATCCGTAATGTCGTCTGCTACAATGGCGGCTGTTAGCCGAAGGTGGCGTTTTGCATGTATGTGTTACACAGTTTGCAACACCTGAATTTTTTTATTTAGACAACATAGATAAGGCATGACAAATATGACTAAAAAATAATGTTGATAAGTTTAAGATACTGAATATTTATTAGATTGAAACTGTCGGGCTCTCTACAGTGACAAATGAGCCAATAGTATAATGAGGCATGATCCCAAGGGGTTATATTTTAATATCCAACGATTTCTGGTATAACTAATGTGTCGACAGTTTCAGACAGTTGCACACAACTTAATTAATCAACACAACTAATTATTCATAGGAAAATTTATCTTGTTCCTTGGCGAATAGATCCATTTTCCATGGAGTCAATATGGTTAGGAAAACAAAGCGGAAATGTGTCAGATGCGGGTTTGCTAGTACGTTACACCACCAACCCCTCCCCACCCCACCCCACCCCCCACCCCGACCCCAACGTGACCATTTGAAAATATAAAAATAACAGAGATGCCATGGCAAACTCTTTGTTAAAGCTATCGTCATGCCCTATATTCTACTCCAATTATGGTTTCGCATCGATCTTTTTACAATTCACGAATCCTAACTTGAAGCCTGTATACCTACGTTCAAATGTACATATCTATCTAATCTGAAGTTTCATCACAAGAAATGGCCAGCAGCAAAAATCCTTTCATCTTATTAGATATCGGGACATCGACCACCAATAACCAATTTCAATCCTCAGTTGTTTACTGTGTCCCTGCTTTCAAGGCAATATTAAGGTTTAAATCGATGTTGAAAGGACAGTGATGAGATTTTACATCGATTAGATGAAACCCAAATGAAAAACAAAAAATCTGTTTTCACTAACAAGGTTAAGTGCCTCCGGTAGTTTACTAGTTTTACGGATATCATTTTTAAAAAAAAAGGAAAATACTATTGCAATACCTGTCAATTCTCTTTGTTAGTGGTGTATACATATATTAACTAAAATTGCGCATCTGTAAGCACATAGATAGACAATGCTACCTTTCAAACTTCAATGGACAGGATATAAAAAACCATAAATTATTCTAGACTAGTATCAGGGATAAAAAAAAAAGTGACAGCTATCCCTGCGGAGAAAAAAACACAGAAGCCTGTTCAGTAGAGTTACCTATGTGAATTAGAAATATCATGCATAGTAATGCTCATATTGTGACAGTAAAGTGTATGATATCAGATAACTCATCCTTCACTCAAATTATCATCTTTCAGTACATGAAGATTAGCCTTAGTTAAGAATTCTGCCGTGAAGACACATTCATCTCACGTTTTGGATGCATTGCTTCCTCCTTTATCAAACGATATATCTGAGTGCACGTATCCTCGACCGTACGAATCATGAATTCGAAAAACATATGGACACCGTGTTACATGTCCTTCGCGTTAACACAGCTCTCATGCGTAAGTGTCTTTTGAATGGTGTGCTAATGTAAGATAATACTCGTTAGAACGACAGCATTAGAAAAGAAATTTAAACAAGTGGGATTTCATGAATGTATTGCAAAGGTGGCCGCCAAAATACAAGTCTTTTCTGTCTGGTAAACTGTCATTTAAATTAGTTTCAAATTCCAATATTCATTCCAAATCAAAAGGTTGGCATTGCAGGAAATATGTGAGCCATTTAATGTATTCAAATATAAATAATATTTGAAAAACTGGTAATAATCTAGGAATTTTGAATAGCCTTCACAAATATGACAGCGAATGAAATATTTTTGCAAACACAATTCACCCACGGCTAGCATTAGCAATCATATATCAATGTGTAATGATTTGTCTTGTTGCGTCAAAGGTCACCTAGAATCAACAAAATAAAAAATGAAAATAAATACTTGGGTAGTGTCTACCAATATTTGCATATTTACAAATGATGGTGCGCATGGCTTCAAATTTTGATTACCATTTTCTCAGTATTACATAATTTATCATGCCTTGAGGGGTTCCTTTGATGCAATAGATATTCATCACTTGTTGTATGGGTCTTCAAACTGCCTGTCTCTTGTTTCAGGCAAAAGAGGCTCATATATGGTTGTGATAGAAATTGTTTGCTTTGAATGTGTACCATTAGAAAGGCATCTTGAAAACGTGACATTTTTTCCATCTGTCAGAATATTCAACAAACCTTTCTGTCTCGATTTAAACGGTATATACATGATTCAATGTCAAATCACTTTACTGAACATATCAGTCAAACCAAGAAGAGGGAATGTTGAAGGGGTATTTATTGAGTACTTTCACACTTCGTCATGAGAAAACATTACATTTTCAGTCTTTAAGATTTCAATGACTACACAGACAAAATTCAATTAGAATCAGTTGTATTTCGTGCCTAATACACCTTTTCATACATTTCCTCTGCGCAGCGTAGACAGAGGAACTGCTGTTTAAACGAAATATTCTTTCGTACGTGACATACTTTCAAAACTATATTACATTAAGTCACCGACAGAGTACTCCATATGTCTTCAGAGTGAAAGTTATACAGTGTTCATAAAAGCCCCACAGTAAGCAGGAAAAATAGATTTGATTTAACATGAAAAGACAGGAAGTTGGTACATCGTGACTTTTACCACAACACATCTGGAATATATTCATTGCATTAAATTGTTAAAACCAGTGATAATTCGGAGGTCACGTTAGTCTACATCGACAAAATACTATGCCTAGTTCACAGCAGATATGTATTTTTACTATCTTTCATTATTATTTTTTCCACTAGAAAACAAATCATTGCTTGAGAACATATTTACACTTCTTTAGAATCGACCTATTGCACATTTATACTGACAGCTGATGAAACCAGCCAAATGGCTTTATCCGTTTTGCTTTTTGTCACTTCTATCATTGGCTTTTTTATTGACGTGAAATGTTCAAGAATAAAAGAACTTCTGGTTCTATATCAGTCTAATGCATACCTAAATGATTACTTTGCACTGTTTAAACATGAGGGCAAACAGTTATAAAGCAGCTGACATTCAACAAATACGTGAACAAAATACCGATAATATATCAAATATGTGATCATGAAAAAACGCTGAGATTGCACAGGCGGCTCTTTCTTACTGGACCTAAAATCTTACGAATAAACTGTTACAGCGTTATGTCTGAACCCAAACACAGTAATTACACATTCACGACAAAAAGCTAAAATAAACTTAAGCATCCGATTGTGTGAAATTAGAATTCACACGCTATTATTAAAGGGAAAATGGATCACCTAACATTCAAATTAGTGTGGGTATTCAAATCATAATCACGTGAGTAAAAAGTATATATAACATTCATGTTTACAGTTCAATTAATGTAAATCGATAGCAGAACGTTGGGTAGACTGACAAAGGTAGAAAGCAAGATAGTTCATACAATGTTTGTATTTCAAATACTACCACTCATAAATATTACATTTGACACCCTTAATGACATGGTGTTACAAACTGATAATTCACCCTATGCGGAGTTTAATCATTAATGTGTCTATACATAGAAACGAAGTTAGTAACCCACTGGTAAAGACAAACAGATGATGCATAAATGATTGTACATTGCAATCATGCATGCATGCAATGAACAGACTGTCTTAGTTCATTAGGTAAATTTACATTTTAGACTCTAATACAGCAAGGGATAGTACTGTTTAATGGTAATGCTATTACTTACATTAGAGATGCACATTATATCTATTCAAATAGCTTTTATCTAACATTTAACCTGGAATAATTAACTTCAGTATCAAAGTATACCACTCTTAATGAAGCATACGACTCAGAAGTAAAACTTTAACTTAAACCGTTAAATTTGTAACTTAACTTTTGCTGGTAGTTTTGTTTAAGAAGAAAGCTCAAATATTTTCTCAGTTGAAATCAAGAAAGATAATAAAGATAATATTTGTTTAGATATAAGTCATATAGATATCATAGTTAAGCCATTTTAGAATCAAACATGGCCGCCAAATAATATCTTAGCTCTGATGAATATAGAAATTGTCAGTTTCCTTGAGCGTAAGACGGTGAACACGTACATTTCTTTTAAAAGGACCGGGAAGAAGTTTGCATATGCCAAAGGCTTGGAGAAATTCTAAGAATTTAGATTTTCAGGGAAATTAGTCCCCGACGCGTTTTTTTATTAAGAATAGTTCCGCTGTCGACAATTCTGTGATCGAAACTGATGAAACCTGACACTGTAATAGTATGCTTATATTTCCCAACATATACTACTTTGAAATGTAATCGATTTAAACGACAGGGCTTGGCATTTAAATACAAAGGATCCTTCGATGCAGAATACTTAAATCGACCGTTTTTTATAGTTAACCTTCTGCTGTAACAAACACCCTTTTATGTCCCCTAAATGGAAAGGTCAAAGAGACAATTAAAGCTGTCTTCTCATACTACTTTCACAGGAAAAGCATGTGCTTTTTTTAAGATTCCAAAGCTGTTCACAATTCTCTCTCTCGGAAAAGGATATTGTTTCAGTCAGGTTGAACAAGGTGGTAAGGATATTCCACCCACGTAGATGAACATGATACACTGCACATACATACAATTTATGGCTGTGCTAAAACTCTTAACTATCGGGGGTCAATAGCCAATACCTACGGAGTCATTTGTCAGAGAGATAACATTGTTATTCTCTCACACCATATGACACATGGGGCGTTGTACAGGCAGTCGATTATCCCATCAACTGGCACCATGTAATTGGATAGCAAAGACTAGAATTATAGAATCAATGTGTTAAATTTGGAGAGAGAGAGAGAGAGAGAGAGAGAGAGAGACAGACAGACAGACAGACAGACAGACAGACAGACAGACAGACAGACAGACAGACAGACAGACAGACAGACAGACAGACAGACAGACAGACAGACAGACAGACAGACAGACAGACAGACAGACAGACAGACCGACCGACCGACCGACCGACCGACCGACCGACCGACCGACCGACCGACCGACCGACCGACCGACCGACAGACAGACAGACAGACAGACAGACAGACAGACAGACAGACAGACAGACAGACAGACAGACAGACAGACAGACAGACAGACAGACAGACAGACAGACAGACAGACAGACAGACAGAGCAAAAAAAAATACTGTGATGAATTAGTATGCATGGTAAGTACTACTGTAGCTTAAAACCTATGATTAATGGGATGGATGTTTCTGAATTTTTATTGCTCAAATTCTATTGAGACTTGGAATCCCAAATTCTGAATTTCACTTCTTTATAACAATTCGTACATGTTCGTGTTTTCCATTCTGGTCTAAAGCAGAAATACATAAAGCTTAGAGCCGTGAGCGTAACGTGATATAGAATATATTTAAGGGGTTCAGTGATAATAGAAAAAAAAGAGTCTCAATGACAGTACTTTCATTTTAAGTCTCAAAGCTTTCATATGATACACGCTTTTGTATCATCCTTTCATCGTCTAAACAAACTGCAAATGTACGTAAACAGTATGTATTACTGCCGTGCAATCAAGCTATGCCTCCTTGAATTGTGCCTAGCTATTTCGCAAATGGATTGCAAATATTCGATGCAGCGTTGCAATTAATAGCGAGTACGAACTGGACTTTTGTTAGGAGCTGTTTTGGTTCATCTAAGTGAAATATCACGTATAACACAATATGACTCCAACAGCCGTAACAAACATTAGACAGCCTACAGATCACTTGAGGATTTCGATATGATAAACGACTTTGCGGTGAGTGGAAGCACCAAAGCTTTATATGAAGGGCACAGGTGTACGCTTTCAGTTTCATGTTAATTAGTATTCATATCACACCACATATTGAAGGTTACATTTAAGTGTTGCTTAGGAAAGTGTCTATACGTTGTAGTATTGGTGGAATCGATGAAGCAGACATACTCAACGGCTGTTTTAGGGCTCTTCGGGTCACGGTTCAATTACTCGTTCGACTAAGGCGAGGTTTCAGTTTTCTATATCGACTAAAGTTACCATGTTCTGATATGGTTATAAGCATGAGGTATTGGTGTTTGTGTCTGAAGACTACAAGATATCAGCAATTTAGAATATTTCATACCATATATTCAATATGTGGTGACTAATTTTCGCAGAAATAGAATTAATGATAATCTCTTTTACCAAACCCCAAAAAATTGTGGTAATATATTTATGGCTGGAAAATGAGGAGTTCGTGATGATAAAACATCAGCTCTACTGTGTTGAACGCCCATAAAAGGATATTGACTTTTCCGGCTTTTCAGACGTCCTTGAATAAAAACAGTATTTGGATGTGGAAATTTATTGAAGCGGTTGCACCTACAATTTTCAATTTGTAATCCACGACTACATGTTTAAGCTTACGTTACAAAGTTCGTCAAAAACAAACGTTTCACCCTTGACCTTGTTCAGGTTATTTTTTTAAAAGATACATATCAGCTATTTCTCCATGGACAGCTATCCTTCTAGTGGTTGGAGACGGTGTGTTTGAAATACCTCTTACATTTTTACAACCTGGTCACAGTCTTTCAAGTTGTGTAAAAAAAAAATAGCTGTACTGAAAATGCTCCCTTCCACGTAGTTATTATATGCAATTCTCCGCACAGATGTGTTAAAACTAATAAATCACCAACTGTGTATGATCAATACTGCCACCCATAGATCGCAAACGAAATATCAACAAGCACCAGCTTTGTCGTTTGTATTATAAAAATACATCGTTCGGGTCAGCGCAGGCTATGCATTCGAGGTCATATAGTAGACAGTTTGTGATTGTGAAGGAGAGAATCGAACTAATCATCCATTATTGATATTGCATATCGGGGGATGCGAATCACATCTACTCTTGTTTTGCTGTAAGACATTTTATTGTAGGTTCCAGGTGGAAATTAAATGTCATAAGATTCCATACAGATTACCAACATTTTGCAAATGAAGATCAACAGGGTGTAGTCAAAGTCTCCCTATAAATCGACATTCTTTACAATTCTCTTTAAACTGTCTGCCGTGTTTATTAGTAATTCATAAATGATGTAATATGTAGAAACAACATGTCAAGATGATGAATAATTTGATGATCGACTACACCTACATCAACCTGACTAGACTACGTTCGGGAAATTCATAACATTGTTCAGAAGGTGTAAACGTCCGCGTCCTTTGATCATGTTTCTCCTGATTGGTCGTGCAAACATGATAGCGGACTACTTTCAAAATAAGTTCAATTTCACGCAATGTCAAACGTATGCCTAGTAAGCTTTCCTAAATTTAACGTGTTTTCTTTGTGTGACAGGCTGTCATTATCATATATTAGGTGGAAATGTATTCCAATCCTATTATTTGCCGAAATACAAAGAACAGGTTGTGTATAAATAGCATGCCTTATAACAGCTGGGGTGGAATATTATGTTATATTTTGAGAGACTTCCAAAATGGCGGACGGTGACGAAGGCGATTGATAACCTCGAGCGCAAAACATGTAAAGAATAACGTTTACTAACCATGGAAACTCGCGACTCTATCACACTCTAAAACAGACTGGGGATATTTATTCATATTTTGAGACATACTAAGTGGCAACCATGTGGTTTAGGTGAGAGAATGCTATGATTAATCTCTAAGCTCTGCTCTGAATAGGATAAAATGAGCTAAGCCACCATATGTAGTATTTCATATGGCGCCCTGATCACTTTCTCATGAAGCACCTGTGTTCAAATTCAGTATGTCAATTATCGCCTTGTGAAGCCTTTTTAAAAGGCTTTACAAGGCGAATCGCCATAACCAAAGACCACTCCCTAGCCCTTCTGATCGCAGTTTAAAGACAGGTGGAAATAGTACTGATATTATTTTGCACACTTGTGGAGAGAATAATCCAAATATAAGCTGTGATTGTATGGGAAGCCCTTCAGAATGAAAGATTATCTTGACTGTGCACCATGACTATGCTGATACCATCAAGTGGTTTTTTCCCTTTCTAAAGCATGTACTGATTGATGTACATGTACAAGTTGAGTTTAGTGCATTTTTCTTCTCGTTTTGATAAAAAATGTTCAAACGAGATTTTGACAGTCTATAACTTATCATCTCAACTCTATAGAAAGGTTGCCTTGAGCCCTTGTAAGACCCTTTACTTTGAACATCAATATGCACATTCAATGTCATATTAGTAGTACTTGACTCTTCCGTTTATAACATTTTGTTTTCCTATCCCGTGTTCTCGTTGCAAACGAGCAGAACTCATTTATCTAGGACTATGGGAAGGAGTAGCGTGTGTTGATAAAGATCATGAATATTTATAACAAAAGGTCAAAAGTTTATAATGGCTTCCTTTGTATGCGTTTGTTCGTACTGTCTTTGCTCAAGTTTTCCTTTGCTTCATCTTCCATATTGTCTAATCGACAATAGTTGCATTGCTTGTTTAACATGTTTTAATGCATGCTAGTCCGTACATTGTAATACTATTTTTACTATTTACTTTTATTTTTTTTTAAAACGGTAGCTGAAAACTCTTCAATATTTAACTATACTCTTCAACAGTTGATTCAATTTCCGCCTTACACTGACCTTTTTTTTATTCAAAATGTTAAAATCTCATAATTAGCTGAATTGTATGTGTCAGTCGTCGGTATAATCGCGTATACGTAGACTAGCTTGATGTCCGTGTGTAATCAACATAAACAATAAAATCATGCCATAATAAATCACAAATTTACAAATGTTTAGGGTTTGATCTCTAGTCGGTTGTCTGCTTCAAACACAAGTACAACGTGAGTATGAAGTCGATGATGTGAGCAACATTTATGAGAAATAGTTCCAGTTTTAAGGTAATGGGGCCTACAAGGGAGTTTCACTTTGAATCTTGATAAAGAACCCCCTTGTTATTCATAGTATCAAAGTCGTTAGAATACAGATCCGGAAGTAGGATTTACTGTGATCAATTTGTATTGCATATTTAATGGGTAACTACTCGCGATCGCTAATCTGTAGAACATGTATCTTTATTTAGCTATATATTGTAGCACTGAATGACATCATGCAAAACGACAACCATATTTGGTAATGTGGCGCAAGTGAGGTACTTCCTCACCAGCTATAGCATTCTCGCTTCAATTAATCCCTGCCCTCATTAGACTTCCGGTAACGTTCGCCAATCACAACATGCTGTGAGTTTCAGAAAAATAATGGAAGTTATTACACCAAGGGAAAAGTAATGAGAATGTATTCCTTAGACTGAAAACTATCTATTTCCATTAATGTTTGCCGATCACATCGTGACTTGATTTGATAAAAGAAATTCATTAAAGTTAGATTGTATTGCGAGAGACGAAAAAATAAGTATGTATAGTTTGATATAATAGAGTAAGGCTTTTATGTTTCTATTTTCAATAAATTGAGATTTGTCGGTGTTGTAATACAGGTAATGAATGCTATTCTCATGTGATTAGAGTGTGTTGGAGATGAACAGCTAGAATAATCAAACAGCAGACCTGTATGATAAGGAAGCTCTTGTTCGTCGAGTTAGTCTGGCGAAGTGGAGAATAAGACGTGAAAAATCACCTTTCCTTGTTATGTTGGCAAACTGCCAGTGAATTTAGAAAATCGAATTACGTGTTGGGAGTTGAAGTGGGTCGTTTGGCTAACTGTGCCTCGTGGATATGTGGCTTTTTCATCAATGATGTCTGGCATGGCATGGTCGGTCAACCGAAGTCAGTGCTTTCATTACTTGCTATATGTCCCTGTGGCTATGTTCATCTTACGTGAACAACTGAAAATTATACTTTATTTGACTTTATCTAGTATGAAAATCACAACGTCTTCAAAATGACGAAATGTTTAATAGCAAGTGTACGTCCCAACGGTCAAGGAAACACACATCTGTCATGCAATTTCAGTATTTTATGTCTGAACCTAGGAATTTAATTTCAACAAATTAAATGGGTTGGGGTTCTGATTACACTACTATTCACAAAAATAAAGTAAGGTCTACAAGTCATGTATGCAAGGCCGTAAAAAGGTACCAAATGTTAATTGCTATCTACTTGCACAATAAATCACTCGACTCCATCATGCATGAATATGCGTACAGTGGATAGGACTATTATATATATGATTCTCCTGACACTGCTATCCTCATGCATTAATGGTAGTATTTCTTGAGCTGAACAATTCTCCTCTGTAGGGAAATCCACTGTAGCTTCGTTTGGAATAAAGATATTATTCTCGAGAGCATTGTAGCATGTTTATACGTTGAAAGTTGAAAGCATCGGTTTGCCGCTTATAAATCATTGGTGAACAAGTACTGAGTTTGAAGAAGGTGAAAGCTTTAATGGATAGTCAAAAACAAGTGTGTTTACTAAATAATGCAGTGTCCGATAGGTTTGTCAGTCAAAGTGTATAACTGTATCTTGTCATAGCAAGCACTGCAGTTTCAGTCGCCATATTTTTCAAGACTGGATAAATTGTACTGTTGTCGAAATCTCATTAGATTAGAAAGCCTCATGGGAAATGAATTATATCGCTGTTCGGTATATATTTACGTATCATAGATCTTTGGCTAGTAGCGTTGAAAGTTCTCCACTTTGAAGTGGTAATGTGACTCTCGTGTTGTTTGCAATGTCTATTTGGACGGATAATGTCACCATGGAAAGGTGGTTGATGCCATTTCACTTTCCTGTGTAAGTTTCCATTTGCTTGTCATTTGATTAGCTGATAATGTGCACTTTCCAGGGTAACTCGACTGGAATTTGCATAACATATAGATGCAAATGATTAAATGACAAAGATTATCTGCAGGTATGAATAAATAAATATGTGAAAATGAGAATAAAATAATATAACTGACATGGGATATCTCTTGGTATGTATAAATAAATATACAAATGTAACAAAATGATATTTAAATGATATAAGATATCTCTCAGTATGAGTAAGTAATATATCAATGAAATAGTTGGTTGTTTGGTTGGTTGGTTGGTCGGTTGGTTGGTTGGTTGGTTAGTTGGTTGTTTGGTTGGTTGGCGAGGAGGGGGAGGGAAGGTGAATGATACATTGGTATAATAGTACATTGGTTAGTTTATTTGTTGGTAGATTTGGTTTTTTGATTGCCTGTTTGTTTGTTTGTTTGTTTGTTTATTTGTTTGTTGTTTGATCGTTTGATTAGATCAATTATTAGTATATTATGTTGTAAGATAATTAGTATTCTCAGAGACAAATATATTCTATTTTCTCCGGAATATCATTTCAGAAGTAACTTGTATATTACAAGACAATTAATTGTTTAAAAGTTCAGGTATATTTACATTCTTATGATTAACTTGTTCTACTAGAATACAGGTGGCCGCCATGTTGAATTGTACTTTATATAACCTAACATTTTTCAATTCGAAGTACTTTGTAGTTGTCATGACCGATACAATGTACTTTCCCACAACATACGATTACGACGTACAGTACTATAAGCAACATAATATACTTAAATGCTTTAACAAAATAATCACCAACAGTCAGCGAGAATGTAATTCTGGAACGAACCTTATTAAGCCTTTTGTAGGAAAAACCTTTGAAGAGCTGCTGTAAGCTCGGAGTAGGATGAACAGGAATGCCATTGAGGATGAATATCATCAGTTGACAGAGAGTAATAATAGATACAAGTAGGGGCATTACAGATAAAAAAAAAACTCCCTTACGTGTGCTGTTTTCATGGAGTTCGAGATAAAAGGATAGAACAGGTCGGATGCACGTTAATTGCCATGGTACCGAAACAGAGCTTGGAGATTATCCCGCCACGTCATTTTGACGCCATTTATTGTGGGCAAAGTAGACAACTAGACTTATCCGAAAATAGACGTAAGTAGAGGTCAAAATGTAGCAAGAAAAATCACTACGAGGTTAATAGATGCAATAATCAAAGAGATAGTGAAGTTACACTTTAAGAGCACAGTGTGTAACTATATATTTTGTTGGGTGGTAACTTGTGTTCCATGTTGAAGTATTTGCATACTGCTCCAACCTCTAGATCAGTGATGTTGAATAATAAAACTAGTTAAGCCCTTACCTTTTAAACTAGTGTCCACTGCACTCACATTCTAATTCTGAGTCGATGACATTAAACAGGTATCAAGGCCTATGAAGTAGACTATCTCCATCTTCATTTGATTTATTTAAAATTTGATAATTTCACAATCAGAATTAAATGAGACAGACAGACAGACAGACAGACAGACAGACAGACAGACAGACAGACAGACAGACAGACAGACAGACATATACCTGACTGAGGCACATACAGTTCTCAGTTCTTGTTTTCACCACCGCAAGTTGATTGACACCAGATTCAATGAGTATCTGACGTTGTTTTCAGATTGAGAATACTTTTGATATTTTCTAAAGAACTATTTTGACACACATATTTCATTGAATCTGAATTACCCAACTTACGAGGAGAATTATAGCATGTATGTTTATGTCAAACCACGGGTAAATTGATGTTAAATAGCGTCTTTGACATTGCTAACTATAGCAGAAAATTACCCAATTATCTGGTATGCCTACCTACACGAACCCTTTTAGACAGAAACTGATGGAAAAAGTCTTGAAACCTTAGAGGAAATCTACTGAGCAGAGTATGCGCGAGCACTTTTCTTTTGCCCCTTATTCTTACAGCAAAAACGTTAACTCCAATATGCAGGTATGTACAATGGCGAAAATACTAACACATAAGCAACAATCTATCCGACAAATTGAATATGAGGTCAATATTCCATGGTGAAGAAATACACCAGAAACAATTCATTCCATCGTCAACTTCAGCTAAAGAGTCAGTCTTCAAATGTCTGTGAACTGCCCTCAGTAGCATGCATGTATCAGAGACGCAAGCAGATGGGTAACCTTATGCCCTGTACAAACATCGAGCAAAATGGTGTCCCATATGTCGTAATATTTGCATGTGGTTTTCTCATAACCTGGATATTTTAATTTTATTGTGTTCGTTCGGAAGATTATTTAAGAAATAATGCTGCTGTATTCCGTTGGTGTCATTGTCTCTCTATGCTTTTACCTTTATTATTAATGTCATGAACATGTTTGGTTCATATTTTATTTAGCAGTCGTAGCAAGGTTAGAAAGATTGACAAAATTAGGAAACTGTATTAACGTTTGTAGGAAGTGCAGACGACATATATAGATCACGAGCCTCGTTCTAGATGTGGGTCGAAAAGTCACATTTCAAGTTTCGTCATACATAATATCTTCGCTTTTATATTACCGAGATACCTGGGTGTTTACATCGCCAGTAGTGTTGACGCATATATGAATGTTAGATAACTGAATGTGTCATACTCTTTGCTGCAGAACAAATGTAGGAACACCCTTAATATATCAAAGTGTATCTAAATGTAAAACGTAAAGTTATCTATGTACACAGGAGGAGATTTGATATTAAATACACAAATACGATTTCCTTGCCACATTTAAGTTGGGTTTACGCAATCTAGAAGTCGTGCCATATGTGTCCATTCAGATTTTGCTTTCTTTGTGCTATTCCAGTATCATGGTAAAGACAGATGTTCTGTGAGGTGAACACAGCTAGTGTATGGACGCATTGAAATCAAAATTTGACATATTTCTGTTGTACAAAACACCCTGTTGCCATATGCATTCCGTGTATACTGAGTTACAAGTCTCCAGACACTGATCAATTTGAACAATTTTTCAAAACTTCATTTGAATTTTGACAATCTTACCCTTGATTGATTTCCCGTGAGATAATGTATGGTCTTATAGATCAATTTAGTTTCTCAAATGAGCTCTACAAACACTTTGCAAAGTAATTTTAAAAAAGAGATACCCAGGGAAAATTAATTGACTGCTGTAGTCGATTATTTGTATGCTGACGCTCAATATCCTATACCTCCCACAAATCTAGGGAATCACATTAGCGGATAAAAATCAATAAACTGCTCTTACAAAGTTCAAGTGACTATTCTTCCGTTTAAAAAGTGTATATCTAATATTGTCAAATGTTACTTCATGACATAATAAGAGATCCCAGGGATATTAGATGTGCATGAATCTGTCACCTAGCTGGTATTACTTCAACCGCACCAGGTGCGTCCGTCCGATAAATTATTCATACGTTTGGTTAAGTTCCGTTTACGCTTGAAATGATAAAAGAATGGGTTTACTCCATGGTTGCTTGGTTGTAAAATATCCATTTCAAAATTTTCCGTGTTATGAACATCCTGTTGTATATTAATAATATTGTTTTCATTCGAAAGGGAAATTGCTATATTGGTTACATATTTTTTTTGACTGCCATATCAAGGCTAGAAAGATTTACGATGCTACGAGACTTTGTAGCGCGAGCAGACGACACAAATAAAGAGCCTCGTTCTGAATTGGAAAGCCATTTCAAGTTTTGTTGGACTAAATTTTACTCTGTATTATATTGATTATATTGATTTTATGTTTTATGTATATTTTTTACTACATATTAAATCATTTAGAGCTCGCAATTCCAAAAATTTTAATCGAGAAATACTCGTCAAACCTAATCTGGCAAACATAATATGTTAGAGGAATAGGTTATATGTATACAGCCTGCAAAATTGCAAGAGCAGACGTACTTGTCCTTTCCTCAATGAATGAGCATGTGTTGTTTCCTTGGTAACCATGAAATGACCCGAGCAAATGGAACCAACCCAAACAAAAATACAGTATGACGAATTACTTGTTGTGACTGAACTATGCAGCGACAATTTTAGGTTTACAAAATACCCCTGTATTCTCAATCGATTTTAAAAAGATTCGTTTCTGACTCGAGGAAAGGTTTGGAAATGTTTTTCACAATCTCGGGTGTGGCATTGCATTGACATATCGGAGTGGTGCGTTGTGTCTTCTTTGAACTTTGGGGGGAAACAGCGATAGCAGCTGTTGTTAATTCTGCGAAAACACTTTGTCACACTAAAACCAAGAGAGAGAAATACTTTTTTCATGACACAACGTGAGTTCATAAGCATCAACAAATGTCATTAAGTGAGGCTGCCTCATTAATTTTCTTGTCTTGATAAAATAAATGGCTATACAGTTTTTCATTAAGTCCATCAAATATGTCCGAATAATGTCCGGAAAGGAATATGAATAACCGTAGCTATTTGTGCTCGTCTTGCTACCTATACTCCGTGGTGTCAATAACAAAATAGTATCAAGTTCTTTACATTTATCTTCATAATATTTATATCGGAGATTCCGCGCAGTAAATGACAACAACACCGGGTTGAATCCTCGACTAGTTCGCGCCTCAGAGGGTTTTTTTCATCGTGGGCTTTTTTCATTATTTACATGGCAATATCACATTCCAATGAAATGATTAATATTATGAAAAATAAATTGGTGATTATTCTTTATTTATCAACATGAATCTTTCCAGGAAAAAACACAACTCATTAATTAATAAAGTGTAAAGATAATAAAAATGAAAGAAAAGATATAAAAAATGAATGATTCTACGCAAATATCGAGAAAGAAAACCGAAGTGTGCATATGACTATATAAATAATAAAGGAACAGTTATATACAGTGTCTTGTCCAGTTTACTTTGTCGCCTGACGTTCCTTACGTGGTTGCGAAGGTAACGAGCGAACAATGAAGTTTGATCAAAAAGTAAATTGAGTCGCGCATCAGGAACTAGATGAAGAGTTTGTGAATAATAACAATGACAGATCGATTCAAGTACTATAGAACCATAGCCTCATAGTTATGATCACTGTCAGACGAATGATTAACCTATAGCAATAATCTTCTTGGATTTACTAACAGTACTCGACGAATATTACAATAAGCTAATTTCTTTTTTACTTATCGTAATGTAATATACACGATGTGGTGTATATTACAATATTGTAATGAAACTGTATTATAACAGACAATGCCAATTCCACCTATCTCCACGACATGCATAACATCGATATATTCATCAATGTCTATTTCACATTAATAAAATGTATATTATATATTTTATGTTATGAATCACAATATCGTACTGGAAATGTGATATGATAGGCGAATATAATAGGCAAATATATCACAATGGACACCCATCATCGTGAATGTATATCACCGATATGTCAATGTCCAGTCTTTTTCATCTATTATAATGACATGTACAAAATGTGGTGTATATTACAATATCGACATGACACCGTCGTGATGATAGGCGAATATATTATGATAGATATTGACTATTCGAACTAAAATCATGGAATGTGTCCAATGGCATATTAAATGTCGATTGCTTCTACCATAGTAAATTATACATCACCGACATGGTATTCATTACTGTAACAATGTCGTAATGATAATTTCATGTTTCGCGAATATCTATATATATATAATATACTCACCCACACATACACCTGGTGATCCTTTTGGTGAAACGGACAGTAGTGTAAATACATTATGTAATAACATACTCGTCTTCTTTGATTTTTATATATGTATTGCTCTCCAAGCTGATTAAGCACTCTACAACTTGGCGAAAGAAGAACGAATATATATATATATATATATATATATATATATATATATATATATATATATATATATATATATATATATATATATATATATATATATATATTACTAAAGCAATGATTGTTTCACCAATAATGAAAAGTGAATAACCAATATTACAGCATAATATGTGTATTCCAACTATCATAATGAAATGTACATTACCGATATTACAATATGCATTGTCTATTTCATCGAATGTACCTGACCGATATGGTACGCAATACAACGTGCAATACAATTATCTTCAATTCATAATTGTATCTTTCTCCGTAGTGTTAATTCATTTTTACTATCTTCGCTATGAAATATATTGGTCGCATCTTCGCCATATTCGCATTTCCTATACGTGCTCCTTTCATTTGATTACGGCGAAGTACCAATTTGTCTTTTAGAAAATTGTCAATCTGAAAAATGGGGGAGAGCAATCAACCTTTAAGCTAGTGGTGACTGAACTGTTAAACGTACTTGTTAATGGACGCTGTAAAGGCTTTGTACAATCGGTGGAAATCGGTCAGCCTTGAAATATGTTTGAAAATTAAAACTCAAGTGTTGTGTTTTCTTGCAGACTATCTCCGAAACGATGTTAGCAGAATTGAAGAAGTATTTCATGGAAGCTTATGACGTCAACGAAGATGGCAAGATCTCCCGAGATGAAGTAGGTTATCTCTCCTTATTAATGTGTACTCGTTTACATTTCTGTGTTCGTTTCATTTAACACGTTCTTATGGACAGTGTCAATGTATTACAGAGAAAAGAAAATATTGGTGTGAATGATTTTACGGACACATACTGTCTACAGTACCCGGATGTTATCGAACGTATAATCCCTCTATAAACATTCTAGATTTTGTTAAAAATAAATTAACAAGAGTTTCTCTTCTTTACCACATATGTTTACGCAATTGTAAAGGTTGCAATCATGACCAATGCCATGTCAAAAAGTAGACAAGGAGGCGGGGGGGGGGGGTAATTCCGCACATTGGCACAGCGTAATGTTTGGCAATGGCCTAAGGTCAATTTAGTTTTACTTCCCAATTGATAATTACATGGGCTGTAATACTACACAGATAAATGTTGGTATTTTAGAGTAACTTTTCAAAATTCTGTGGCTTCGAAAGAAACAAAATACTTGCCATTACTGTAAATAAAAGCACGTGCCTGAGGTGATAGGTATACATAAGAAAGCAGCTGTCAAGTAATCACAAATTTATTTGACAAAAAATACAGGGGTTTTGTTAGACTATCATTTCTGCAAACCACGTGTAACATTTCTATCATGTGACGTAATTCAGCTTGTTTGACCAGTCATAGTTGTCAGATTTCAGTACAGCTGACAATTACATAGACGACACCATGTTTTCTTCCATTCTAGTCATAACTGTATTATCGTTCATTTCTGATTGTCTTACCTATCCTAATGTAATCACGTGGTTTCTTTATTTTAGTTGTCCAGAATTCTGCCAACCGACGAAAACTTCTTGCTGCTCTTCCGTTTGAACCAACCTTTGAGATCCAGCGTAGAGTTTATGGAAGTAAGTCGGCGTAATTTTCTTGATTTGGACACTATATGTGACTTTGTAAATAACATTATTTTCATGAAATTGACACGCTTTGTCATGTTATGTTATGTTATGTTATGTTACATTGTAAAATGAATTATTTCATTCTCATGAAATTGACACGTTATGTTATGTTATGTTATGTTATGTTATGTTATGTTACATTGTAAATTATATCATTTTCATAAAATGCACACGTTAGACGTGACATTGTAAAATGAATTATTTCATTCTCATGAAATTGACATGTTATGTTATGTTATGTTATGTTATGTTATGTTGTAAATTATATCATTTTCATAAAATGCACACGTTAGACGTGATATTGTAAATGACATTATTTTCATTAAAGTTACATTGTAAACATTTTAAAGCATATTATTTTCATGAAATTTACATGTTACACGTTACATTCGCAATGAATATATTTTCATGAATTAGATAAACGTATTCCTGTATGTAAGTATTACATAGACTTGTGTACATTTTTATCAAACCCTCATCATAGTCAGATATCTATAAACAAAACGTAAGCTAACAGACTGTGTTATTTAGACATAAGTTTGTATCCTGTAACACTTTTGATATAACACATATCAAATATGCTATAGCCCTTGATTAGGAAGCGAATATAATACGTAGCCCCAGTAGTGATGTATGGTATAATTGTCAATTATTGCTGTCACAGAACGTTTTTACTCTCTCACGTCTATTAGGCATGGAGACGATATGATACTGACAGAAGTGGATACATTGAAAGCAATGAACTCAAGGTGAGACGTGATATTGTAATTGACATTATTTTATTGAAATTGACACGCTACATGTGATATAAAATGTGAAATTATTTTCATGAAATTTACACTCGTTGCATTGTAAATTTCCCTATTTTAATGAACTTGACACGTTACACGCGATATTATATTTGTGTATGAAATTATTTTCATGATATTTTGCATATTAAATTATTTTCATGAAATTTAAACACGTTACATTGTAATTTACACTGTTTTCAAGATATTGACATGTTAGTGATATTGTATATGACATTGTTGCCATGGAAATGGCGTCACATTTTAATAAATATGTATATGTATGCGCAGGCTAGAAATTGCAAATTGCATATGTGGATCAGATAAAAATCGACCACACCCAATTCAAAGCACGACAACATATGTCCAGGAATAGCACAGTCGGTATTTCTTTGTGAAGAACGGTACATGTATTAGTTTGCTGCAGGCGAATTTACAATTCGAGAGTTTTACCTGATATTCTGAGAGCTTGTCACTACTATTGTGGCTATAAGGTCACCAGGTCATGGCGACACAATTCAGATGATTTTAACGGGTTCCTTGGAAAGTAACCTTCCCTGCTTTCGCCGAATATATCTGCCAGTCTCACGTGTAATATTTCTGTCATACGACGTGATTTTGATCAATCCTGTTCGTTCTTTCTTTTATATGGCTTGTTTTGCGAATAAATACAACAAGAAACACAATCCATCACAAATAAAATGATATATTTCAGCTAAGACACAAACTTGGCAAATCGCCTATCTATGTTACAGCCAATTTCACCTAACCTCACTGAAACGATGGGCGTCATAAATGTATTCTAATCTTGGTTCATACAATATTGATAGATAAGACCAACAATGTTGACACGTCCACTCAATGCAAAATGAACACAAAATGAAAATAAATTTGATAAACTATTACCACTATATATAGTCAGATCTCAATGAGTTCAGGGGAAGCAATATGTTACAATTACACGTATCTTGTTTCCATGTGTTATGAGTTGACGTGTCTGAAGCCCTACATTGTATAAACAGATATAAAACACACACTGTTTAGGCGAGGTTTGGTGAAATGGCTGTAAAATCTAGTAGTGGATTGGAAGGTGCATTGTGACCCAGAAAATCGTCGTAGACATGTATTTTCAACTAATAGATGTTTTGTGAGTTTTACTTCTATGCATTGGTGTTTCTTTTTTCCAAAGAGCTTCGTTTGTTTCAAAATCACACTCGGAATATTTAATGACTAATTCTCAAAAGTACACAATAAAAGTCGTTCTGAGGAGATAAAGTTGGATAGTTTGTAAAAACAGCAAATGGAACTAAAACGGTTTTTGTTTCCCAGATCCAATAACACATGTGAACTCAACAGGGTTACCATGGTAACGTGGGTGATTATTGTCATTACATCCGATGATGAAAGAAGGCTATGTTAGGAAAGCAGTGTGTTATTAATCTTAAGTTGAATGGTCGATGAACGTGATATTACAGATGTCACACACACAAACACATACACATACACACACACATATTGTATATATGTTTGTATATATAATTTATAATGAATTTTTTAGGAAAAATATGACTGCACTAGTACTGTAGTGCAATGTTTTCTGTTGGATGGAGGTATTTATGTCGTCTTGTTGACTTTACAGGCTTTCCTCGCCGACCTCTTAGTTAAAGAGGGCAAAACCTTAGAAGAAGATAAACTTGGTGAATACACCAAAGCCATTGTGAGTATATCTATACAATTGACTTATATACTTATTAGTATGTGTGATTCGTTCCAAACAAGAAACATCCGAGATGTTGCCCACTCTAAAACTGAAGAGATAACATCGGCTACAAATACTGTCATGCACTTTGGAGTAGATACACGTGTGTCTTTGTTAGAGATGTTTGATTCTGTTGTTTCAGTGCCGTCTCAGATTGGACTAAAAGTCATCCTGGTAAGGGGGGGGCAAGTCATACGGGGGGGATAATTTTGACAGACCAAGTTTTTCAATCAAAATGCTTGATACGATAGAGTTACCCGTTACTATCAATCTCAATGTCTAAGACATCTGACTTGTCCCTTTAAAATATACAAACACGGACATGATAGATGCCCCTTCACTTTATTTTCTTCCAGTTGGAAAACATGCATGGTAACGGGGTTTTTTTGTAAGTCAAAAATCCAAATTCCCATTTTGTTATCCGTATGCCCACTTTAAAATGGTTGAAAATTAGTACATGATACGCCGTGAAAATCAGTGAACACGTTTTTTCTGAACGGATTTCTATTATGTATAAAAAAATAATTCACACTAGTTCTGTGAATATACAATACTTTGCATCTGAAAGCATGGATATGATGTAAACTATTGCGTGTCTCATCGGACTATAAAATTGATACTCTGATACGGAGAGATACTTTGTAACCACGTGACTGTGACGTCATTGCCATCTCATTACCATCGACACTTGCTGGCGGAAACATATCAAATCCAGATGAGGGAGAGAGAGAGAGAGACATGCATGAGAAATCACATGAAAGAATCATTGGTCATGGTTGCTGAAGAAAGTGACTGCGTAAAGGAAAGACAAATTTAGATTTCGCATATAGTCGCATTAAATGAGAGGACATCTGTCTTTGCTCTCCGGCCATTAGACATTAGAAGGGCCGAGCTAACAAGTGAAACATCGTCTATGGTCGGATAGATAGGTAGGCAAGCAAGCAGAGACAGACAGACAGACAGACAGACAGACAGACAGACAGACAGACGGACGGACGGACGGACGGACGGACGGACAGACAGACAGACAGACAGACAGACAGACAGACAGACAGACAGACAGACAGACAGGCAGACAGACAGACAGACAGACAGACAGACGGAGAAGCAGCGTGAGACAGACAGACAGACAGACAGACAGACAGACAGACAATAAGATGTTGTAGGTGCTAGTACATATCATTCAAATTGAATGTATTCTGATCGCATCGACGATTTACACATGGACTAAATAATTTACTATTTTTTTTCAAGTTTCACCGTGTCACAAAGTGCGACTGCCAGGAACTTTCACTCCATCTATTCATTCCAAAAGAACACTTCCGGAATATCATTTTTAGTATCATGGTGAATACTTTGAAAGTGTCTATATCAGCCATTATCACATTACTAACACTTTCGTTCCGGTGTAATGCATTTATTTGATTTACTATTCTGCTGATAACACATTCATGTTGTACATTTCAATCACTGCTCTTACAGGACAGAATTGTCTCCATGTACAATTTCACACGCAAGTTAATATAATTACTACTGATTTGTGCATGCTTCACAATCTTACGTGTATACAAAACTAACATATTTCTACGTCATGTCAGCCTGGTGACAATCATAGAACCAGGAGTGTACTCCAGGGTCTAGACTATGGCACAATGGATTGATTTTTGTGACGTGGAATGGATCTGTGTTCTTTATATGACAATGGCGGCTTATCCTTTTTCGTATTCATATCTGTTGACAGCTGGAACATTTTGACACTAACAAAGATGGCAAACTGGAGATAAAGGAAATGGCGAGGTGAGGAGCAATGAGGTCAAAAATTGAATCGTAAATGCATGAAAAGTATATTTAGTCGTCCCCTATACATAAATAACGGCAGAGCGGCCATACCTTTGATTATATAGTATTATCTCGTGTGTTGAATTCCAAAATCGTGACTTGAATTTATAATAGTAATGTAATCATTTTAATTCATCACGTTTTCTTATATATATGATTTTTTTTATATTTCCTTTATCTATCAGACTTCTGCCAGTACAGGAAAATTTCCTTATGCGCTTTGAGGTAGGTATAATGTCGAAACCCGACAGAACATTTAAGACATTGAACTTGCTACTAACAATATTTTGAGGCCGGAAATCTTGTATTTGAAAAGTCGTATGTACACTGATCATTACTGTAAAGCTTGTTTGAAAATGTCATGTTCGTTTAGCTCAGCTGACGAGCTTGAAAAGTAAACATACGACTTTAAATTGGTTAATACAATACAAACATTACAGTGCACTAAACGTTACACGTAGCCAGAACTCTTAAAGTCTCTATCGTCTTTAGTTGCGTAGCTAGATGTCTCTCAACGTTTTATTTCTTGTATGTATTCACTAAATATATGCACATTACATTTTATACATATATCTACATATCTATATATATATATATACACACACACTACACACATACATACAGAGCATGCGTTTATCGTTACAATGACGTCATGAGTCCCCCTAACTCTGAATGACAAATATACATATTCTAGGCATGACGACTTAATACCTGAATGACATTCGAGTGTGCGTATCGGGCATGACGATTACATCATAGTGACGTACGAAATGTTTAACTTTTTTTTCTTGAAATGTTGATTCGTCTGAGAATTCTGTCTCTATAGACTGTCCACTTCTTCGTAACTTTTAGCAACTAACTCTTCGGCTACTAGTGCCTGTATACCCCAGTCCACCTATATTACGTGTGGTTAGTACTGTGATGTTTATTGATTCTACGTAGACCAGAACCAACATATGCTATAGGTTTTATACATATTTTCCAATATATTCTATTATTGTTCGTGAGTGAATGCATGTTTGTGAGTAAGTATCAAATTGAAAATGACCTATTCAAAATTGCTCACAGGGTTCTCTGAAGCCCGGGAAAGCAGTGAGTATGCCTAATAATACATAATACGATTTACTAACTCGTTATTACTTTCCTCAGCACAACTAATGCTGTTCGTATGTCTACGCATGCGGTGTATGTATGTTGCTCTTCGTCTATTTATACACTGGTTTTCAATATTCGTTCTGCTATGTGCTGCATTCCTCCCTACTTTTTCTGTTTTCTTCCTTCTTTCTCTTATTCTCTGTATACTGACACTTACGTAATCTCACTCTTGTCTTTAAAAATTATTCACATAATATTGTGACACAATTAATCTGTTGTTATTGTGTACCACCACGTAACTGCATGACATGTTTTCCAATTACAACCAGGGCAAAGCTGTGTTAACGAAGAAGGATTTCAACAGAGTGTTTGACCATTACGACAAGGTAAGCATAGTTAGAAACGATTGTGCAGGGAGTAACATACTAGTGGTTAGTTCTTTATCACAACTTATTGGTGGACAGGCAGGCTGGTAGGCTGAGAAGTAACAGAGAGGAAAGGACAGAATAAAACAAGACAAGACAAGACGAGACAAGACAAGACAAGACAAGACATAACGTGACAAGACAAAAAAAGGTCGACATGACATGACACGCCATGGAATTACATGACATGACATGACATGATATGATATGAACAGGACATGGCATGGCATGGCATGGCATGGCATGGCGTGGTTGGGTGTTCTTTGGAGTGGACATGTGACTGTCCATGCATGTATGCGTGGGTGTTTGTGTGTATGTATGTATGTATGTATGTATGTATGTATGTATGATTCTGTGTATGCGTTGGTTTGTTCTTGCGTTTGTGTTTGTGTTTGTGTTTGTGTGTGATGTTTTCTTTGTACAAGGAGGAATGCTGGGAAGGATCAGTGGTGGTGAGTGCGTGAATAAATGCCAACTTAAGTGTTTTGAAAGATTCAAATTATCCATAATCAGATATCAAACTGATACTGCATACATATTAACACGACTCGTCAATTTAACAATAACCATTTTTCGACTTTGATAGCTCTTTAGGTTGTCACTGGTGTATTACCAAATCCATTTTAAATTTGCGTTTATGTGACTGTATTGACGTTCCCGTGATATTGTGTTTACATGAACATAATGTACCCACTGCTTCAGTTATTGTTATTGTTGTCACCCCACCCTCTCCAAATTTTCACAACTCAGTTAAGTTCTTTTGGCGTTTTGTTGTTGATGTCAATGATGATGTCATTGTTGTTGTTGTTGTTGTTGTTGATGATGATGATGATGATGTTGTTGTTGTTGATGATGATGATGATGATGATGATGATGATGGTGGTGGTGGTGGTGGTGTTGTTGTTGTTGTTGTTGTTGTTGTTGTTGTTGTTGTTGTTGATGATAGGATGTAGGTTGCAATGTGAAGGCTTTAATCCTATGCGCTTAAATGGCTGCAATGGATTGTATGCTCCCCGGGGAGTTGAGGAAGACTAAAGGGCCGTTGCGCCGTTTCTGATCCGAGCCAGGGGTAATAATTGTAAAGCGCTTTGAGCACGGTGTGGGAAAGCGCTATATGAGAACCGAACATTATTATTATTATTATTATGATGATGATGGTGATGATGTTGCTGTTGTTGTTGTTGTTGTTGTTGTGGTTGTGGTTGTTGTTGTTGTTGTTGTTGTTGTTGTTGTTGTTGATGATGTTGTTGTTGTTGTGGTTCATTTTTTGTTAGAGTCTAGGGTACCATACCCATCATGCATAATGAAAATCACAAATGAAAGGAATATACAAATTGATTATTTCCATTACACCCTGAGTCTCTTTATTTTTAGGATAAAAATGGTAAGATAGAGGGCGCAGAGTTGGCAGGATTCCTGAAAGATCTGATGGAGCACGAGGACGAGGTAATGGGAAGTTACATGTTTAAGACCTTTTTATAAACCTCCAGCCGGAATAACTGATAATATCAATGCCATCGACAAATCTAATACGTCATAATTATTCATGTGTAAAACATCATTGTCAAATAATCAAGTTATGGGTTAAATTAAAGACACAGTTGGTCACTCTAACAGAAGCACGGATCTTACGTATTCTTTTGTTGAGAAATACGTTTTTTTAAAATTCAAATGAGATCTAACTGTCAGAATGAAAGTTGACGATTGAATTGAGTTGCCCTTTAGCATTTATGTCTCAAAGTATTTACATACATACATACATTTATATATGAATGTTTTGTGTACATTTTTAATATGTTCTGAAATCTAGATATACATACATTTAGATAATAGTAGCTCTATAACTGTATAATTGATGTTATAGTTCTCTACGCTGGCTATCGTGTTTGCATGAATTATGTGTGTGAACGAAGTCATATGCTGAACGAAATACTCATTTTGTCAGCATATGGACTTCTTTCCAGCATGTTTAATGCTTGAAGCTTTACATTTGTGTAAAACTTGTTACATTTTCCCGACTATATTGTCTAAATTTACAGATAGCAATCGTGACTTCGGACCTTTCCTGTCTATTTTTGAAATGATGCATATAGCATATAACAGTATCTCTGCCAGGGTTTCTTCTTTTAAGTGAAGTTTGATGCGAACTTGAAGACAAAATGAAGTCGTTTGAGCAATGTTTCTTGGTTCTCGCCATTGTTAGTTCCAGTTAATTGTTGCAGAAACTGTAAATTGAAGAACCTTTTATGAGATACAGTATCATAGTGATTACAAATTACGAGTACTAACTTCGCCACTATCAGTGATTTATTTTTGCAAATGGAGCCCAGAGAAACCCAAGTCCAAACACACGGATATCTAATGAAATACTTGCACACCCTAGTAAATAGTTTGGATGCGTTGTGTTATTACTCCACTTACTTATCTGTGGTTACTCAAAGTGTCCAAATCCCTTCTGTGAAGTTTTTCTCGACATCTTTTGAAGTAGTAGCATTCTTGTAGATGGGAAAGGCGTCACAAAGTGAGTTCAAACAAGTCGATGACGGCCTCGTCTCCAGGTGCTCGATGTTGATCTTATTGTGAATCAGAACATGAAAAACATATCCGTTGTTTTGTAATACTCTGGAGTTATGTTTTACTCGAAAAAAAGGCAAAGACTGGATACCCCTCTTCTACCCTTTCTTGAGTACTGATTGTAGACCTTTCTCACATATTTTGTACTGCTTAATGGAATGACCAACACGGGGAAGGTTTGCTTCGCTGGCTTTCATTGTTTTCACCGTACATTCACTCAAAGAAAAGAAAATCGCATAAAGTCGCATGCACATTCATAAAAAAAATTGATATTGTATAAACTTTGTTCTAATCTTGTCATTTTATTGTGATGCTGCTTTTTTTCTAGTTGTTATTTTAGACTTCCTACCATTTCATTACCCATACACCTGTTATTAGAAAATGCATGACTATCTGCCTCCTGATAACACTTTTTGAAATTGTTTTTGAATGATTGTTTTTTTTTTAACCATTATAATAACATTAACACTGACATGCAAGATAAAGTTCGTGAACACTGCTACATGTATTACGTTTCCCTCAATAACACAGGATAATAACCACAGCTACCGAATGTGCCTATTAGACTACCCCCATGCTCGTCTAACCAGTCTAAATTGTATCCCTCCGCCATTTTCCCCTCCCATTCCAGGACTTAGCCATTCAGACCCTTGAAGATAACGTCAAAGCCTTGCTAGAAATTTGTGATGTGAACAAGGATGGAACCCTACAGAAGGACGAGTTACGAATGGTGTTGTGTACTGTAACAGACCGTCCAGACAACGATTGAAATGAAGATGGCTGACTCAGTGACATCTGTTACGTCATCGTCAACGATGTCGCCATTGATGGCGCCCTACTAACCCTCGTTACCCACAAGTCCATGCTGAAATGCGTCGATTGTTTTTTTTCCACTTTTGTACTTTTTTCCTTTCAAGTATTGCGAGTAATTGCAAACTCGGGATGGGATTGGGAAGTTTTGATAATATTTTTGACACTTCTTTTGCACATTTTATAGAATTTTTCTCTGGATGTGTGGTCATATTGACAGATCACGCGTTTCGTTTTTGCTCTCTTTCTTTCCTCCAGGAGGTCACCGAATCAGGGCTAGAAGATTTAAAAGACGCCTTGCTCAAATTATGTGATATGGATGGTGATGGACAGTTAGATAAATCTGAACTTAAGATGGTTTTATGTCCAGGAGTCGATGACGCGCAAGACAGTTGAAGGGTTGGAAATCAATTTCCAACATCAATTCCGCTGATGTCAAAAAACTTTGCATTGATCTAGTGTGAAGAAAAAAGTTACTGGGGCACATACGACATTTCGTTTTAATTTCCATTCTTGTTTTTCTTTCTTTCTTTCATGTTATCTATCTCCCACAAGAAGAGTCAATCGGGGATGTCTGTCTTTTCTCTTGGTTTTTATTGGCACTGCTGGGATATTTTACACTAAAATGTTCGTCCGACGTGTCAATTATAATACCATAGTTTATCTTTATTCACTCTACCTTTGATACAAATTTGTCTGACTGTATTTCATTCTGTTAAGTTTCTTCTCTTTTTCCGTTTCTAAGACAAAAAGGCATCACTTTATGACAATCTTGACAACACTGTGTAACATCTCAACAGTAACTATATTCGTATGACCTATAACCTTTGACCCCAGTAACCAAATTTTCGACAAAAGCAGTAAAGGATATGCAAACGACTTTATTTAAAAAAAGAAAATCAATAGTCGTAGATTGAAGTTTATCTCGCAGTGTTAAGGGATAGTTAAGCAAACGTATTACTTACGGTTATTTGAAAGGTATTGAATATAATAAACATTCAAGGGGTTTGTGTACATTTTGATCTTTTCTGGAATAATTCATAAATTCACAATATTTAAGCATTTACTAATATGCTAGCATTTAAGGCCACACCATTAGTGAGATAAACAAAATCGTTGAAGCGATCATGGAAAAAGATGTCATTGAAATATTTAGCATTCACAATCTTAGCAAGATATAGTTGTTTAATAACATTTCACAACTTTAATAAGATCAACGGCTATATAACATTTACTAACTTTTTAAATTTTACTTGTAACGGAGGTTATGGGCACGTACAAGAGGTTTTTTCCCATTCAAAAATAGACAAAACTAAGTGTAGGAATATATAGAATTTTAAACTCTCACTTTGATATATCTATTACTTGTGTGTGTATTGGAATTTTCAAAAGCACTTTTTTGCACAATCAAACGAAGCTAAAAGCACTCTTATATAAGGTTTAGCCGCTTTACGCCAATGCAGCGTCCTCTACGATTGATTATGGAGCTAAAGATCTGAATGGTTTGGAAATATCCTACGTGGATGGTCATCAATATTCATGAGTGTATGCAAATGAGATACGTTGACTCGCCATTCTTGTAAGAGTGGTATTCCATTGTGACGAAAAGTTTCCATCGAATAGTGATAAATCGTTGCCATAGAAACCGATTACATTAGTCGGATAAATCACCTTTGATTTTGCTGTTTTTTTAATTCTAGTTTTAATATCACATGGCAGTTAATCGTAAAATGGTTTTCTTAACTTTTACATCGTACGATATGTTGGTGACTACTTATAGTGTTGACTAATTTCAACTTCATCCAATTGGTACTTTAATTTCTAGTCACAATTTAATTGATAAAACGGCGATTTGATGTCGCATGATGAATAATATATCCTTTTTACATCTCATTTAAGTATCGATCGTGTTGCTCACATTTGGATGAGTGAATTATACATTTTATTGTGAGCTGGAATGTAAATCTATTTTGTACAGTTTTGTGTTTACTGCCAACTTGACTATTTCGATTATTTCAAGAAACTTTGATGATATTTCTTACTCTTTGCTATTATTCAAATTTTTTCTGCAATTTTTTGCTGTCAAAAAGCAAAGTTCATAAAATTTAATGCAATTCTCACTCTAAATAAACTTTTGAAAAGATTTTGGTTGTGTTTTGTAGTTATTTCTAAACTGAATGTTTTTCGAGGTGTCGGAAGCCCTACTCTTATCCGTTAAAAAAAACAGTTACATGTAATGTTGATGCTGTTGTTCACCAAATGTATATGGCCTGACACATCTGACTTGTGTGCTTGTGCGTACGTGTGTATGTATGTGACAAGTGATATATATGAAAAAAGTAAAATGAATGTCACTGCTTCCTTGTGTACTACCTTTAAATTGTCGGTATGTGTCCAGTATATTTGAAGACTGACAAATTCAACCTCTGTTCAAAGACCACTTGTAGAATTACGTACACAAACATGTAACTTTGACATTTTGAATACGATGGATGGTAAGTTTTGATTATGTTTCACATGAAGTGTGTGTGTGTGTGTGTATGTGTGTGTGATTATTTGCATGTATGTATGTATGTATGCGCATACATAGACGCGTGCTTGTATATATATTTGTGTGTATGTATGTATATATATATATATATATATATATATATATATATATATATATATATATGTGTGTGTGTGTGTGTGTGTGTGTGTGATTATTTGCATGTATGTATGTATGTATGTATGTATGTATGTATGTATGTACGTACGTATATATGTATGTGTGTGTATGTGCATGTATCCACTCAATACACATACATGCTTTGTCTGACCCTCCCCCATCTCTTTATTCTTTAGCTCCCTTTCTGTCTCTATCTCACTCAGTCTCTGTGTGTCTCTGCCTGTGTCTGTATGTCTGTCTCCCTCTCTGTCTTTCTACTAAATTTCTACTAAATACACTTAAAGTTGAGGAAAACGAAATTTCGGTAACATTTTTCGTCAAATCATAGGCAGTCACAGTTCCAATCATTGGCCATGTTCCTCACAAAAATCACTTGCAATATATGACAAATATTTGTTTGAAATATGGGGTTATGTTATGCCTTCCTTTCAAGGTCTTGAATTCTCACTCTTAGCTTGCAGGTATCGTTTATTTCAAAAATTACTTAAATATATAATTCCCAGTCAAGTTCTTCTTCTTTTAAGAGAACAAATTTCTTTCTATAGTTTTTGTTCAATCATTTCTTCATAAAGGGGCATCAATGTCTCACTCCATTTTTGTATTTCCTTGGGTAATTCAGATACATCGACGTGTTGATCCGATGAAAGATGAAAACTTGAACTACCCACAGCATTTGCATGAAAGGCTGTCATAAAGTTAGGGTTATCCTTTTGTCCTTCGAGGAAATGTTCGAAATTCCCTGGTTTCCAGTTGAGAAATGATTCCTTGAATGTGCCCAACTCTTTACTTTGGTGTTATGGGTTATATGTCTTTGTAATGCTACTATATTTTGCATTATTGTGTTATTTGGCCTAATCCCAGGGCTGCCACCGGTTCCAAATCTTACTGCTACCACATCCCACCAGTGCCACCATTGTAAAGTACCGTAATAATCCTATCAATTCGACCAGATCTGTCACGTAGGCATTGATCAACACTGTGGTAATAGTGAGAAACAATAAATGCCTTTAAAAACTATCAATGTGGTGGGAGCTTAGTACAGAAAAATTCCCTGTTTCTAGTGGGATTCGAACCCAGGACCTCCTGACTACTAATCTTAAGCTCTAAAACTACGCCACAGGGAGGTAACATTAACAGTGTTTTTTCATATAAATATTTGCACAGGGGAGGGTCATTTCACAGAAAGTAAATTGAGGGATGGTCATTTCTTAGCACAACGGACAAGAGGGACGGTCAATTTTTATGCCACAGACCGGGCATAATTTTTTTAAATCCCCCCCCCTTTTTTTGAAATTACTGAATGCTCCTTTCATAGATTTACCAATACTACGTTACTTGCTTGTAAGAATATTTGAAAGACATTGTTTAAATTTTGGTCAAAGGTCATATATCACCAGATCAAAAAAGAAAGTTTTCGATAGTTGCTTGATATTTATCATCACTCATAAACAAACTTCCCTGCTTGTGTATCATATAACATGCTATCCTTTCAAGATCAGACAGAATTCCAATCATGGCCGCTCGGTTACACTCGTCATTACAATAACAATTACTTGAAGATAAATCCACTATAATAATAATTCAATTTCACAAAAGTCGAAAAAAAGAAAACTCAACGTTCAATTGCAGTTTTATACAGTGACGCTAGACGTTGATCCTATTCTTTCAATGAATGCCCATTCTTTAATGTGTGTATAATGACAATCATCAATATATCTGTAATTATATGTTTTGATAGTGTCAACTAATGTCATGTGTAATTTTACATATGCAGAGTAACCAATGTTATACCGTGTGTGTGTGTGTGTGTGTGTGTGTATGTATGTATGTGTGTGTGTGTGTGTGTGTGTGTGTGTGTGTGTGTGTGTGTGTGTGTGTGTGTGTGTGTAATTTTACATGTGCTGAGTAACCAATGAATTTCCATTAATAGACATGGAAAATAAAGTTATTTTGATATTTGGAAATTTGATATATTTTATTGATCGAAATTACAGCAAGGCATTCACAATCATATCATATCATATAATGCTGTCAGAAAAAAACCCCAGAATATTATATAAACATTGTTGACAGTTTTGAAACAGCATGTACTAGTAGACAAGGACAATCGCCCACTATTAATTTGTACATTATTCTTATAGTTTTTGATGAATCATTTCATCATAAAGAGGCATAAATGTTTCACTCCATTTTTGCAGCTCCTCAGGTAATTCTGATAGGTCGATGTGTTGATCTGATGAAGGTTGAAAACATGAACTACGCACTGCGTTTTCATGAAAGGCTGCCATGGCCTTTTGGTTTGTCCTTTGATGTTCAGGGAAATGTCCGAAATTCCCTGGTTTCCAGTTGAGGAATGATTCCTTGAATGTGATCCCAGTTGCCTGGCAGTATTTCTGCAGTGTTTCCTTAGGTGCATTGGCTAAGTCTTCTGAGTGTATCAAAATTGGTCGTTGTTGGCATTCTTCTGTCACGTATTTGTACAGTTCATAAATAGGTAACATGTCCGCAAGAGTCTTCGTTAAGTCAATCAATGTTATGTCGTTGGCATCGGGTACCATTGCCTTTAATGATCTGTAAGTTGACAGGATAGACGCACGGGGATTTCGAACCAGAAACGTATTCAGATAACCTCTGGGAATATACTTGTAATGATCCCTGCCTCCTAGTGTTACAGCTCCCTCCTTTGCAAACACTGCTGTCTTTCCAAGATATGGCTTTTCAAGTCGTGCTTTGACATCACCATACTTGTAGTTCTGTAGACGTGGGCGCATTGTAACAGCTTGTATCTTACTGCATTGTCGTTCCTCCCCATAAAAGTAGGCCATGCAAAACTCTTCATGGAAGACTTTAATACTTTCGTCGGATGCTATTGCCAACTCAAGAGCAGTTGACCTCGACCTTGCATTCATCCACAGAATCACTCTTGTTGACGGAGATACATGTACATCTTCAGAGGTCATGGCGAAGGCGTCTTTTTATCTAGATGTATACAACATGACTGTATGGAAGTATTAAATGTGATAATTTGGTTGTGTACTTATTTCAGTACTTATACGCGTACATGAAAGAATCCGATGCCTCTACTGATATATCAATGTGCCAACAACTTTTCCTGAAAAACATTCCGTGTGGATATTAAGCAAGTACACTGATGTAACCAATAAAAAAAATCAACAAACAGGTTGTCGATACACGGTTTGTGACTTTATGTTCCTTGGTTAGTACTCGTGTTTCACATTCAGAAAACAGGCCTACCAATTGTTTGTTTATAACAATATTATTCCAAAATTTCTTACTCTTATAGTTAGTTAACAACGCTTTGCATACTCGACCTCAGTTATACTGCAGTGACGCCGAGTCATTCCTTTTAGTCGGTATTTTCATGTGTTTGTGTTTGTACAGTATGTCTATTTTGTATATTGACTGTAGCCGAGAATATGGCACCAGGTACAGACTGTGCTATTTTAATGTAAATTTGGCGAGGCTGTACGAACAGATCGATGGAAAACAACTACTAATAAATGATGACATTCACTCCAATGGCGATACGTTAAATGTAAACGTCAATGAAAACACAGCACATATATAGTATATTTCTTTCAAAAATAATGCTAAAACATTCTTAAGGTGTGCTTGACTGCACGAGCATAGTATATTACATGATACATCGACCGATTTCTTTACCTAAACCGTCATTTAGTCAGACATTGTCTATCGTGTGACCTACCTTCCGAGAGAGGCCGGCTGTCAGAAATAATCTCAAGGTCCTGACCTTTTATCCCAGCATGCCTCGTAAACATCAAACGTACCGTGGCCGAAGATACCGTGGCCGAGGGCGACAAATCGGTCTTCTAATTCAAGTGTCGGTCTTCTAATTCAAGTGTCGGTCTTCTAATTCAGAAATCGGTCTTCTATACTATATATATAATATACTATATTATACTATACTATACTATACTATACTATACTATACTATACTATACTATACTATACTATACTATACTATACTATTGTTGGGTGTCATAGAGTTGAACGGTATAAGTATGGATAGTTCTGACGTTGCACTCTAGCACTCACACTCTCATACTCTTGTATGGGATCGTTCAGGTCCAAGTCGGGAATTAGTCACGACTGAGAAGAGATTTCGGCTTGCCAGAATCACCTACCCGAGAGCCCAAGTGCTTCTGGATGTTTTAATTCTCATCTCAAGTATACTTCCAATACAATGGAATTTACACAACGACTAAATATAGAAAATCACGCCATAAGATCACGCCATCATAAAAGTTATTATATACTTTTCTCTAACCAATCATGTGAATATCAGTTACATCATGTTTGGCCAGATTCGTAATCGCCAGTCTATTTCTGACCTATGGCCTACAATGCCGAAAAGTAGAAATTATTCCCATAATTCCGAAATAAGATATTTTGGATCGTAACACTATACTATACTACACTATACTATACATACTATGTACTATACTATACAATATATACTATATATTATACTATGCTATACTATATAGTATACTACACTATATACTATACTATACTATACTATATACTATACTATACAATATACACTGTACTATATACTATACTATATAATATATACTATATACTATATACTATATTATACAATATATACTATATACTATACTATGCTATATACTATATACTATACTATACTATACTATACTATATTATATAATATATACTATATACTATACTATATACAATACTAATACTATACTATACTATACTATACTATATACACTGTACTGTATACTACACTATATACTATGCTATGATATATACTATATACTATACTATACTATACTTACTATACTATGTTATATACTATATACTATGCTATAATATATACTATACTATACTATATACTATGCTATACTATATACTATACTATACTATATGCTATATTATATTATACTATACTATATAGTTTACTATACTATACACTATACTGTACACTATACTATATACTATAATATACTATATACTATGCTGTACTATATATTATACTATACTATACTATACTATACTATACTATACTATACTATACTATACTATACTATACAATACTATACTATACTATACTATACTATACTATACTATACTATACTATACTATACTAGACTAGACTAGACTAGACTATACTATACTAGACCAATGGGATCTCATGTGAGGGTGTCCGGCTTTCGAGATATACTATGTCTCACACTTGCACAAAGTGTATCATCACATCATGGCATCAGAAACTACTGTAGTTCCTGAAAATTTGATACTAGTCACTTTAGACGTGGTATATATGTACGCAAATACGTTGCAGTCTGATGCAATGCAGTCAGTTGTCAAATCACTTGACTCGCCAGTTACACACAAAATCGACTATAGCATTCCAAAACCACCACCAGTGTATCTCCAGAAACTATCATGTGATTCTCACGAAAAACACATTAAAATTTAATGGAAAATTCTATACACAAACATGTGTATGTAGCATGGGCTCTTGGGCATCACCCGAAATAGCCGACATAGCATTGCATGAACTGGAAAGTCGCATTATTGAAATCTACACGAATAAAATATCACTCTGGACACCTTTCAGGGATGACGTTTTCATGATATTTTGTTAAATAATCCGAGTGAAAAAATAAACCAAATACATCCAACTTTCAAATTTTCGTTGGAAAGCTCAGATACTGAAGTAACATATCTTGATCTTACAATCCACAAATGTCAACGACACCAATAACACAAAGTATTGGATATCAAAACTCATTCCAATATTTACACAGGCAATCATGCCACCCAGACTCAGTCTTCAAAGGGTCCATTAAGGGTCAAACGATCAGATACATACGAACATGTAGTAACGAAGAAGAATTTCGAAGAAAGTGAAATTCTTCACCGGGAAACTGGCGAAAAGAGGCAATAATGAAACAGAAAGAAAGACTAGTAACTTGAGTCCATTTTCATAATACTAGCATTTCTATTTGATGAACAATACAAGTAAACTCTGGACAAACAAAAACGGGAATACTATACTATATACTATACTATACTACACTATACTACACTATAGTATAGTATAGTATAGTATAGTATAGTATAGTATAGTATAGTATAGTATAGTACAGTATAGTTTAGTATAGTATATAATATTGTATAGTATAGTATAGTATAGTACAGTATAGTATAATATATTATATAGCATTATAGTATATATTATATAGCATAGTATAATATATAGTATAGTATAGTATAGTATATTGTATATAGCATAGTATAGTATAGTATATAGTATAGTATAACATAGTATATAGCATAGTATAGTATATAGTATATATTATATAGTATAGTATAGTGTAGTATAGTATAGTATAGTATAGTATAGTATAGTATAGTATAGTATAGTATAGTATAGTATAGTATAGTATATAGTATATATTATATAGTATAGTATAGTGTAGTATAGTATAGTATAGTATAGTATAGTATAGTATAGTATATTATAGTATAGTACAGTATAGTACAGAAGACTTTTGAATGAGAAGATGGACGCGACACTTGAGTTAGAAGACCGACACTTGAACTAGAAGACCGACACTTGAATTAGAAGACCGATTTTTGAATTAGAAGACCGACACTTGAATTAGAAGACCGACACTTGAACTAGAAGACCGACATTTGAATTGGAAGACCAACACTTGAACTAGAAGACCGATTTTTGAATTAGAAGACCGACACTTGGACTAGAAGACCGACACTTGAATTAGAAGACCGACACTTGAATTAGAAGACCGACACTTGAACTAGCAGACCGATTTTTGAATTAGAAGACCAACACTTGAACTAGAAAATGTATTGGTTGATGGTGTAGACTTTATTCATTGTTGGGAAACAATGATTTGAAAATATGTCACCCTTCAAATCTTGCTTTTTTGCACCTCCACCTTAAATGATTTTGACTCTGTATTAGAAAGCAATATTGTAACTTGTAATGATCCCTGCCTCCTAGTGTTGCAGTTCCCTCCTTTACAAACACTGCAGTCTTTCCAGGATATGGCTTTTCAAGTCGCTCTTGGACGTCACCATACTTGTAGTTCTGTAGAACCGGACCTGTAGTCCATGGATGTACGCCATGCAAAACTCTCCATGTAATGGAAGACATTGACACTTTCGTCGGATGTGATTGCCAACACAAGAGCAGTTGATCTCGACCTTGCATTAACCCACAAAATCACTCTCGTTGACGGCGACACATCTTCAGAGGTCATGGCGAAGGCGTCTCTTTATCAAGGTATATGCGATGTATATGAAAGTGTAGATAGATGAAATGTGATAGTTTCGTTGTGTACTTATTTAACTGAGTATGTATACCAATCATACCATATAATGTTGTCAGTAAAACAGCATATAATATAAACATTGTGACAGTTTTGAAACAGCATGTAATTGTAGACAAGGACAATCGCCCACTATTAATTTCTTCTTATAGTTTTTGATGAATCATTTCCTCATAAAGAGGCATGAATGTTTCACTCCATTTTTGCAGCTCCTCAGGTAATTCGGATACATCGACGTGTTGATCCGATGACGGGTGAAAACGTGAACTACCCACTGCATTTGAATGAAAGGCTGTCATAAAGTTAGGATTATCCCTTTGTCCTTCGTGGAAATGTTCGAAATTCCCTGGTTTCCAGTTGAGGAATGATTCCCTGAATGGGATCCCAGTTGCCTGGCAGTATTTCTGCAGTGTTTCCTTAGGTTCGTTGGCTAAGTCTTCTGAGTGTATCAAAATTGGTCGTTGTTGGCATTCTTCTGTCACGTATTTGTACAGTTCATAAATAGGTAACATGTCCCCAGTATCCTTAGTTAACTCAATCAACGTTTCGTCGTCGACGTCGGGTACCATTGCCTTTTGTGATCTGTAAGTTGACAGGATAGACGCACGGGGATTTCGAACCAGAAAGGTATTCAGATAACCTCTGGGAATATACTTGTAATGATCCCTGCCTCCTAGTGACATAGCTCCTTCCTTTGCAAACACTGCTGTCTTTTCGGGATATGACTTTTCAAGTCGTGCTTTGACATCACCATACTTGTAGCTCTGTAGAGGCGGCCCAATTTTAACATGTTTCTTACTGCATTGTCGTTCCTCCCCTTGATAGTACGCCATGGCAAACTCTTCATGGAAGACCTTGATATTTTCGTCGGATGCTATTGCCAACTCAAGAGCAGTTGATCTCGACCTTGTATTAACCCACAAAATCACTCTCGTTGACGGAGATACATCTTCAGAGGTCATGGCGAAAACAGCTTTTTATCTAGATGTATACAACGTATATGAAAGTGTTGATAGATTAAATGTGACAATTTGGTTGTGTACTTACTTATACTGGTACATGAAAGAATCCGATTCCTCTACCGATATCAATGTGCCAACAACTTTTCCTGAAAAATATTCCATGAATATATTAAGCACGTACATTGATATAACTAATTGGAAATTCAAGAAAAATATTATCGATACACGTACGGTTTGTGACTTTATGTTCCTTGTTTGTACTCGTGTTTCACATTCAGAAAACAGGCCTATGAAATGTGTGCTAATAACAATATTATTCCAAAACTTCTTACTCTTGGTTAACAGCACTTTGCATACTCAACCTCAGTAATACTGCAGTGACGCCGAGTCATTCCTTTTAGTCAGTATTTTCATGTGTTTGTGTTTGTACAGTATGTCTATATTATAGTATATTGTACATTGACTGCAGCCAGATTAGGGCCAGGTACAGACTGTGCTATTTGAATGTAAATATACCGAGGCTGTATGAACTGATCGATGGAAAACGTCCCCTATATCATAACCTTTACTCCAATGGCGGTGAGCTATGTAAACATGTCAATGAAAACAAACACATATAGAATATTTCTTCCAAAAATAATTATAATGCTAAGACATTCCTAAATTATGTTTGACTGCACGAGCATAGTATATCACGTAATACTCCGACCAGCGTTTTAAGTAAATCTTCACTTACTCAGAATTCGTGTGACATTTGATATTATATGACCTACCTACCGAACGAGGGTGTCAGAAATAATGTCCATGCCCTGACCTCTTATCATAAACATGTTAAACAAAAAACAGAACAATGGTTGCGTGGTTTGCTCCAAAGACACGAACGGCTTGAACACTTTTTGCTACGTTTTCTAATTCACTTTGATGTTGTGTAGTTTTCGTTTTCTGTCAACTATTTCACTCTAAAATGTTTAAAACGTAATGCTCCTTCCTTCCAACAAGGAGTATATTCGACATTCACTCACAATAATAATATCATATTGGCTTCTACCTACCTGTACTAGACACCTAACAGCGTCAACGTCCAAGTCTTTCGATCATGTGACTTGTGAACAACCTTATAAAATGATGAGGGCGCTTTATTGCACTCGTCACGCTGAAGAGATTTGACGAGATTTTAAAACTTGTCAGTAGGAAATCCAAACGTATGTGCGTGCGAGCGTGCGTATTGATAAACTAAATTATATATGATTGTTTAGTTGTTTTGTCACCCATCACCTCCCGTGGCTTTGTCGCTCGGGGCGCACTTCATGCGTCTTACCTTAAAAAGATGCAAGTCACGAAGTCAGGCAGCGAGACTAGTACATGGCTGTGTAGTTTAAAAGAAAAGACAAAAATTATCGAAGTCAAACTTGCAAATCGGGAGAAATACAATTCATCCACAATGTTGCAGACTTATCAAGAGGATGTAAAAAAGAAATTCATAATCCGATATTAATAGATTTACGGTACTAGCCGGTAAAATATATACTTGAAAAAAATTATTTAAATTTGGGTCAAAGGTCACGCAATTTGAATACATATTCAGATTGATCAAGTTGTAAAAGAATATTTCAGTTTAGAAATGTCACTTCAGATCACAATAAAAAGTGGTTTGATATATCATTCAAACTTCCTTGCTTGTATATCATATAAGATGCCATCCTTTCAAGTTCAGACAGAATGTCAATCTTGACATCTCATTCACACTGTTCATTACTATAAAATTACTTGAAGATAAATCCACTATAATTCAAATTCAGAATAGTCGCAAAATAGACAACTCAACGTTCAATTACAGTTTTAAACTTTAACGCCAGACGTTGAGCTTATTCTTTCACTGAGTGACCATCCTTTTAATGTGTGTGTAATGACAACCTTCATATATCTGTAAATATCTGTTTTAATACTGTTAGTAATGTTATATATGTATGCGTGTAATTTTACATGTCCAGAGTAACCAAAATATGAATTTCCATTTATTTTTAATAAAATCGACAGTATAGCTATTTTGATATTTCAATGATATTTTACATTTTATTGATCGAACTTCTCACAGGTGTACTCACATTCATACCATATAAGGGCCGATATCAATATTGCAATGTAGGATAAACAACTAAAGTCTATATAATTAGGGGATGTGGGGGTTGAGCCATTTTAGTTCCTACAAAACAATTTTACTAAATCAATAGATCTGTTTTGTGCCCTTGAATACAAATATTTCAAGAAAAAATACAAAATTCAGAAATGGAAGAATGCTCGCAATTGGAAATGAATAGCACCAAGATAAAGTAAAGTGTCAACAAAAGAACTACATTTTCCTCACTACAAACTAACAACATACTGATTTGAAATTGATATTGCGGTCTGAAACAATTTTCATTTTTTTGCTAATTCAATTAGGAGCCTAAATATGCCTAACTAAAAGAGATTAGTTTTTATACTACATTGAACTATTGAACCCGCCCATAATGCTGTCAGAAAAACAGGGTATCATGTATAGGCATTGTTGAAAGCTATGAAACAGTTTGTAATTGCGGACAAGGAAAATCGCCCACTATATTAATTTCTACATTATTCTTATAGTTTTTGACGAATCATTTCCTCATAAAGAGGCATGAATGTTTCACTCCATTTTTGCAGCTCCTCGGGTAATTCGGATACATCGACGTGTTGATCCGATGAAGGTTGAAAACGTGAACTACCCACAGCATTTGCATGAAAGGATGTCATAAAGTTAGCATTATCCTTGTGTCCTTCATGGAAATGTTCAACATTACCTGGTTTCCAGTTGAGGAATGATTCCTTGAATGTGATCGCGGTTGCCTGGCAGTATTTCTGCAGTGTTTCCTTAGGTGCGTTGGCTAAGTCTTCTGAGTGTATTAAAATCGGTCGTTGTTGGCATTCTTCTGTCACGTATTTGTACAGTTCATAAATAGGTAACATGTCCCCAGTATCCTTAGTTAACTCAATCAACGTTTCGTCGTCGACGTCGGGTACCATTGCCTTTTTGTGATCTATAAGTTGACAGGATAGCAGCACGAGGATTTCGAATGAGAAACGTATTCAGATAACCTCTTGGAATATACTTGTAATGATCCCTGCCTCCTAGTGTTACAGCTCCTTCCTTTACAAACACTGCTGTCTTTCCAGGATATGGCTTTTCCAGTCGCTCTTTGACATCACCATACTTGTAGTTCTGTAGAACTGGACCCAGTTCAGAATGTTTCTTACTGCATTGCCGTTCCTCCCCATTAAAGTACGCCATAGAAAACTCTTCATGAAAGATCTTGATACTTTCGTCGGATGCAATTGCCAACTCAAGAGCAGTTGATCTCGACCTTGCATTAACCCACAAAATCACTCTTGTTGACGGAGATACATCTTCAGAGGTCATGGCGAAGGCGTCTTTTTATCTAGATGTATACAACGTATATGAAAGTGTTGATAGATTAAATGTGACAATTTAGTCGTTTACATACTTACACCGCTATATAAAAGAATCCGATGCCTCTACCGATATCAATGTGCCAACAACTTTTCCTGAAAAATATTCCTTGAACATAAGCATGTACATTGATATAACAAATTAGAAATTCAACAAACAGGTTGTCGATACACGGTTTGTGACTTTAAGGTCCCTGTTAGTACTTGTGTTTCACATTCAAAAACTGGCTTTTATGCCGGAATTGTGTGTTAATAACAAATATTATTCCAAAACTTCTTACTCTTGGTTAACAGCGCTTTGCATCCTCAACCTCAGTTATTCTGTGGTGACGCCGAGTCATTCCTAAAATAAGTCACTATTTTCATGTGTTTGTGTTTGTACAGCTTGTCTATTATGTACGTTGACTGTTGCCGAGAATAGGGCACCAGGTACAGACTGTGCTATTTGAATGTAAATGTAGCGATGTTGTAGGAACAGGTCGATGCAAAACGCCCCCTAAATCATAACCTTTACTCCAATGGTGGTAATTAAGCTACACGTAAGTATATTCTCCTTCAAAACTATATGCTAAAACTTTCCGAAAGTGTGTTTGACTGCACGAGCATAGTATATCACGTATCATGTCGACCAACGTTTTAAGTAAATCTGCACTTGGTCAGAATTCTGTGACATTGCCTATCATGTGACCTACCTACCGAAAGAGGCTGGCAGAAGTAATGTCCATGCCCTGACCTCAAACATGTTAAACATAAACAGAACAAAGGTTACGTGGCTTGCTCCAAAGACACGTACGGATTGAACACTTTTTGCTACGTTTTCTAATTCACTTTAATTTGATGTTGTGTAGTTTTCATTTTTTGTCAACTATTTCACTCTAAAATGTTTAAAACGTAATGCTCCTTCCTTCCATCAAGGAGTATATTCGATATTCACTCACAATAATGATATTATATTGGCTTCTACCTACCTGTACTGGACACCAACCAGCGTCAACGTCCAGGTCTTTAGATCATGTGACTTGTGAACAACCTTATAAAATGACGAGGGCGCTTTATTGCACTCGTCATTGAAGAGATTTGACTGAATGTTTTCGAGGTGTCGGAAGCCCTACTCAGTCTTATACGTTACATGTAATGTTGATGCTGTTGTTTACCAAATGTTTATAGCCTGACACATCTGACTTGTGTGCTTGTGCGTACGTGTATATGTGTACCTGTATGTGACAAGTTTGATTATTTTCATCATATGAAAAAAGCAAAATGAATGTCACTGCTTCCTTATGTACTACCTTTAAATCGTCGGTATTTGTCCTACATACTTGAAGACTGACAAATACAACCTCCGTTCAAAGACCACTTGTAGAATTACGTACACAAACATGTAAGTTTGACATTTTGAATACGATGGATGGTAAGTTTTGATAATGTTTCACATGAAATGCATGTGTGTGTTTGTGTGAGTATTTGCATGTATGTATGTATGTACATGTATGTATGTATGTATGTATGTATGTATCTATGTATGTACGGTATGTATGTATGTATGTATGTATGTATGTATGTATGTATGTATGCGCATACATACACGCGTGCTTGTATATGTATTTGTGCGTGTGTATGTACGTACGTATGTATGTGTATGTATGTATGTATGTATGTATGTATGTATGTATGTATGTATGTATGTACGTGTATGTACGTATGTACGTATGTATGTATGTATGTATGTGTGTGTGTGTGTGTGTGTGTGTGTGTGTGTGCATGTGTGCATGTATCCGCTCAATACACATTCATGCTTTGTCTGACCCTCCCCATCTCTTTATCTTTGGTTCCCTTTCTGTCTCTCATTCAGTCTCTGTGTGTCCCTGTCTGTCTTTCTCTTATTCTCTGTCTCTCTGTCTTGTCTCTCTAACTCTGTCTCACACTGTCTAGTCTCTGTCACACAAACACACACGCACACACACATTGTATTAGAAATCAAGTCAAATTTATAAAATTATTTCTACTAAATACATTTAGAGTTGAGGAAAACGAAATTTCGGTAACATTTTTCGTCAAATCAGAGGCAGTCACAGTTACCATCAGCGGCCATGTTCCTCCTTACAAAAATCACTTGCAATAGAACCATGCATATGCAATGTCCTAGTGCAATTGACAGCGTCTGGGTAATCGAGAGTAAATTCACATAGGCTGCGCGATACAATAGTGGAGTAAAATAACTTGAAATCATGAGCTATTTGCTAAAAAACGAAACATAAAGTGCATAAACATAGCCTGTGATATTTTCAAACTCACCAATTGAGATTTTATTTCGGATTACGATTTTAAAGAGGATTTAATTATAGTAGAATGGAAAGTCTAAGATAGATCTAGAATTGGTTATTCAGTATTAACACTTTGTTCTTATGAATAAGAAAGCATCGATTGAATAAAATATGAACTTACTTGATATAGACTACATACTGCTGGCTGTGTACATTCAATAATTCTTCTAATAAATTGAAAAAATAACAATGTTTCTTAGGTTGAACTATGACCACTACATGACAAATATTTGTTTGAAATATGGGTTTATGTTATGCTTTTTCTGTCTGGTTGTCTATTTTTCTGTCTCTGTCTGTCTGTCTGTCTGTCTGTCTGTCTGTCTATATGTCTGTCCGTCTGTCTGCCCATCTGCGAAACTACTGCATCGATTTTAATGAAACTTGCCACATATCTGTATCATGGTCGTAGCAAGAACTCAAAAGGTTTGGTGAACATTCATTGAATATTGATGTATAATTTGCATAATTAAATATTTTCGGCAATCAGGCTTTATCAATTTCCTTAATTTATTTGTGTAACTAATGGTGTTTGGTTATGGTAGTTATGCAAAACTTAATGATGTGGTATATACGGTGAAGATAACGAAGGATATTGGAACAACAATATTCCCACGGAAGGAATTCAACCAGTTTACATCAGGTATTGATTGCCAACTGAGATTAGAAATACGATCAATAGTCTTTTTTGCAAGCTAGTATATCTACTTAACGAATGATTCTATACTTTAAGAATTCCACTTTCCAAATTTAGAAAAATGCGACCCGCAGATATTTTTGTACATATACCATAGACGTTGGAGAGAGATGTCTGGATGTACTGAGTTCTTGTACGATGAAATTCATAACCCAATATTGATAGAGTTATCAATGTTGCATGTCCGGCAGATGAACATACCAAACTATATTATGGATAGCTTACACATTATTCTTGCTTCGGGTCAAAGGTCATGTTGTTAGAATATTCTATTCATTTTCTTATTGTAAGCTATCTATTTTAAGTTTGAAAAAATGGCAAATTTTCCATACTGATTTGATGTGTCACTCATGAAGAAAACTTTGTTGTTTTTATATATTCATATAACATGACTTCCTTTCAAGGTATTGAATTTTCACTCTCAGTTTGCACGTATCGTTTATTTCAAAAATTTACTTAGACATATAAATCCTAGTTAATTTCTTCTTCTTTTAAAAGGACAAATGTCTTTCTATAGTTTTTGTTCAATCATTTCTTCATAAAGGGGCATCAATGTCTCACACCATTTCTGTATTTCCTTGGGTAATTCAGATACATCGACGTGTTGATCCGATGAAGGATGAAACCTTGAAGAAGCCACAGCTTTTGCATGAAAGGTTGTCATAAAGTTAGTGTCATCCTTTTGTCCTTCGTGGAAATGTTCGAAATTCCCTGGTGTCCAGTTGAGGAATGATTCCTTGAATGTGATCCCAGTTGCTTGACAGTATTTCTGCAGTGTTTCCTTAGGTTCGTTGGCTAAGTCTTCTGAGTGTATCAAAATTGGTCGTTGTTGACATTCTTCTGTCAAGTATTTGTACAGTTCAAAACTTGGTAAAATGTCCCCAACATCCTTAGTTAACTCAATCAACGTTTCGTTGTCGGCGTCGGGTACATTTGCCTTTACTGATCTATAAGTTGACAGGATAGACGCACGAGGATTTCGAACCAGAAACGTATTCAGATAACCTCTGGGAATATACTTGTAATGATCCCTGCCTCCTAGTGTTACAGCTCCTTCCTTTGCAAACACTGCTGTCTTTCCAAGATATGACTTTTCAAGTCGTGCTGTGACATCACCATACTTGTAGTTCTGTAGAGGCGGCTCAATTTTAACATGTTTCTTACTGCATTGTCGTTCCTCCCCTTGAAAGTACGCCATGGCAAACTCTTCATGGAAGACCTTAATATTTTCGTCGGATGCGATTGCCAACTCAAGAGCAGTTGATCTCGACCTTGCATTAACCCACAAAATCACTCTCGTCGACGGAGATACATCTTCAGAGGTCATGGTGAAGGCGTCTTTTTATCTAGATGTATACAACGTATATGAAAGTGTTGATTAAATGTGACAATTTGGTTGTGTACTTACTTATACTGGTACATGAAAAAATCCGATGCCTCTACCGGTATCAATGTGCCAACAACTTTTCCTGAAAAATAATCCATGAATATATTAAGCACGTACATTGATATAACTAATTGGAAATTCAACAAAAAGGTTGTCGATACACGGTTTGTGACTTTATGTTCCTTGTTAGTATTCGTGTTTCACATTCAGAAAACAGGCCTATGAAATGTGTGTTAATAACAATATTATTCCAAAACTTCTTACTCTTGGTTAACAGCGCTTTGCATACTCGACCTCAGTTATACTGCAGTGACGCCGTCATTCCTTTTAGTCAGTATTGTCATGTGTTTGTGTTTGTGTTTGTGTTAACAACTTTGTACAGTATGTCTATTTTGTACATTGACTGTTGCCGAGAATATGGCACCAGGTATAGACTGTGCTATTTGAATGTAAATATATCAAGGCTATATGAACTAATCGATGGAAAACGTCCCCTAAATCATAACCTTAAATTTACTCCAATGGCGGTGAGCTATGTAAACATGTCAATGAAAACAAACACATATAGAATATTTCTTCCAAAAATGATTATAATGCTAAGACATTCCTAAAGTATGTTTGACTGCACGAGCATAGTATATCACGTAATACTTCGACCAACGTTTTAAGTAAATCTTCACTTACTCAGAATTCGTGTGACATTTGCTATCATATGACCTACCTACCGAACGAGGGTGTCAGAAATAATGTCCATGCCCTGACCTCTTATCATAAACATGTTAAACAAAAAACAGAACAATGGTTACGTGGTTTGCTCCAAAGACACGAACGGCTTGAACACTTTTTGCTACGTTTTCTAATTCACTTTAATGTTGTGTAGTTTTCATTTTTTGTCAACTATTTCATTCTAAAATGTTTAAAACGTAATGCTCCTTCCTTCCATCGAGGAGTATATTCGATATTCACTCACAATAATGATATCATATTGGCTTCTACCTACCTGTACTGGACACCAACCAGTGTCAACGTCCAAGTCTTTCGATCATGTGACTTGTGAACAACCTTATAAAATGATGAGGGCGCTTTATTGCACTCGTCATTGAGGAGATTTGACGAGATTTTAAAACTTGTCAGTAGGAAATCCAAACGTATGTGCGTGCGAGCGTGCGTATTGATAGACTAAATTATATATGACTGTTTAGTTGTTTTGTCACTCATCACCTCCCGTGGCTTTGTCGCTCGGGGCGCACTTCATGCGTCTTACCTTAAAAAGATGCAAGTCACGAAGTCAGGCAGCGAGACTAGTACATGGCTGTGTAGTTTAAAAGAAAAGACAAAAATTATCGAAGTCAAACTTGCAAATCGGGAGAAATACAATTCATCCACAATGTTGCAGACTTATCAAGAGGATGTAAAAAAAGAAATTCATAATCCGATATTAATAGATTTACGGTACTGGCCGGTAAAATATTTACTTGAAAAAAATTATTTAAATTTGGGTCAAAGGTCACGCAATTTGAATACGTATTCAGATTGATCAAGTTGTAAAAGAATATTTCAGTTTTGAAATGTCACTTCAGATCACAATAAAAAGTGGTTTGATATATCATTCAAACTTCCTTGCTTGTATATCATATAAGATGCCATCCTTTCAAGTTCAGACAGAATGTCAATCTTGACATCTCGTTCACACTGTTCATTACTATACAATTACTTGAAGATAAATCCACTATAATTCAAATTCAGAATAGTCTCAAAATAGACAACTCATCGTTCAATTACAGTTTTAAACTTTAACTCCAGACGTTGAGCTTATTCTTTCAATGAGTGACCATCCTTTTAATGTGTGTGTAATGACAGCCTTCATATATCTGTAAATATCTTTTTTAATACTGTTAGTAATGTTATATATGTATGCGTGTAAGTTTACATGTCCAGAATAACCAAAATATGAATTTCCATTTAGTTTTAATAAATCGACAATATAGCTATTTTGATATTTCAATGATATTTTCATTTTATTAATCGAACTTGTCACAGGTGCTCACATCCATACCATATAAGGGGCGAGATCAATATTTCAGTGTAGGATAAACAACTAAAGTCTATATAATTAGGGGATGTGGGGGTTGAGCCATTGTAGTGCTCATCCTACAAAAACGATATTACTTTTAATGAATCTTGTTGTGCCCTTAACTATACATATTTATAGAAATGAAATGTCAAATTCAGAAATGAAAGAATTTTCGCAATTGTAAATGAATGGCACCAAAATAAAGTAAAGTGTCAACAAAAGAAGGCTTTGTATTAATCATAGTGCTACATACCACAACACACTGATTTGAAATTGATAGTACGGTTTGAAACAATTTTCAATTTTTGGCCAATTTAATTAGAGAGAGGTCTAACCGTGCTAAAACATTGAACTTATTGACCTCGCCCCTACTGGTTGGTTGGTTGGTTGGTTGGTTGGTTGGTTGGAACTATGCAATATTTTATTTTGGCACAAACCATAGTTGTTTGATTGTTGCTTTGGGTGTGGTTTTATTTACACCTGTGTTTATTGTTCACCCCCCCCCCTTTCACAACAACAATGTTGCTAATTTTGTAATAAATGGTGCCATTCTAATGATGTTATGGGTGTGATCTTTTGTTTCTTACTAGACACATTTATATTAATCATTTGAAAGTTACATCACCTGACTACCTATCATTGTTGTTATTGTTGTTGTTGTAAGTCATTTTTGATATTGGCGTGATCTTGGTTGCTAGGCATATCTGTATCCATTCTTTGAATGCTTGATCTACCCATCACTGTAGGTTTGTTTTTTTCATGAGCCGGGTCAGTTGCTCTAAAACATGTGTATATGTAGGTGTGGGCATTCTTGCTGGGAAAAGTGTTGTTCACGCATCTTGAACTACATTGTATACCTTTAGATGGACACTGTTAGGAAGAGACCATTATTAAATTTCAGCCTATGCCAAATATTAATCAGTTGTTAGGAATGATTTTGTTTAAGTTAGTTTCGATATAGACAACTCCCACTTGATTTCAATGGTCGACTTTGTCTCAAGATATGCACCAAATACAAAATACAGTGATATGGTAAACGGAGCATAAGATCATATATGTGCTGTTGACAGTTTTGAAACAGCCTTTGCGATTTTAACATTTTTTCTTCAACAAACAGTTAAAACAAATCAGAGAAAAGCTGAGCTATACATGGAACTTTCAACACGTTCAGTGACTTATTCAACAGGCTCAAATTCAACGTTATTTTTTTTTTTTATAGTTTTTGACGAATCATTTCCTCATAAAGAGGCATATTTGTTTCATTCCATTTTTGCAGCTCCTCTGGTAATTCTGATAGGTCGATGTGTTGATCCGATGACGGTTGAAAACATGAACTGCGCACTGCGTTTTCGTGATAAGCTGACATGCGTTTTGGGTTGTTTCTTTGTGGTTCAGGGAAATTTTCCAAGTTCCCTGGCGTCCAGTTGAGGAAGGATTCCTTGAATGTGATACCGGTCGCCTGGCAGTATTTCTGCAGTGTTTCCTTGGGTGAATTGGCCAAATCTTCTGAATCTATAATGATGGGTCGTTGGCGGCGCTCTTCGGTCACGTACTTGTAAAGCTGATAAATGGGTATCAAGCTACTATTGTCTTTGGTGAAGTTAATCCAAGTTTCTTTATCGATGTCATCTTTGGAAGCTTTTACTGATCTATAATTTGACAGGATAGAAGCACGGGGATTTCGGACAATAAACGTGTTAATATAACCTCTTGGAATATACTTGTAATGATCCCTGCCTCCTAGCTCTCTGACCGCATCCTTAACAAACACCGCTGTCTTTCCTGGATATGACTTTTCAAGGCGTGTTCTGACATCTCCGTACTTGTAGTCCTTCAAAACCTGGTCCATTTCAGAATTCTTTATCCACTTGTCACTCTGTCGTTCCTCTCCATGATAATATGCTGTGACAAACTCTTCATGGAAGATCTTGATACTTTCATCAGATGCAATTGCCAGCTCAAAAACCGTTGATCTTGACCTTGCATGGTACCACAGAATTACCCTCGTTGTAGGCAACACATCTTCAGGGGTCATGGCTGAGAGGTTGGTCATTTTGTCGACCGACTGTGTACAATAATGTGGTTTTGTAGGATTAATTGATGTCCTCAGCCAGGAAGATAAAGTGATATGGTGTTGCAATCAACAAATGTGATGATGTTTATCTGAAAAAATAAAGTGCGTTTCATTACCATATATCAATCAGAATAAAGTGTTTTTCATATTCATCATATTCCTATCATGTCAGAAATTCCTCACGGTTAAAGAAAGGCACACTGGTAAGTGTTGCCCGAATGGGTCACTTTTCAAGAAAAGGGTACATGGGTTGACTTTTAATCAGAAACTTTCAAAATCATGGGGTCGATAAATACGCGTACATATTCCATGCATAAGAATTCTCTCAATTTCCCAAGTGAAAGGTAAAATCGCCTTCAAAAGGTAAAACGAAATCGCATCCGATGTTTAATGTACACACATATTTTGTCCCAAATTTCATCATTTCGCAGTCCTTAGAAATTGGTCAGTGTTTAGAATCTGGGACGTAACATCCTTGTCTGGAATTTATCCGAGTATGCCCCCCGGGAGGGGGGTTAGGGGGGCTAACCAGGTAACAATATGTCAAACTAATATTATGACCACATGTACAGGGGCAGAAGCAATATATGGGATTACAAATACTTTTTTATTTAGGATCCACATGACCTTCTTCAACAAGATAGACGGCAATAGTTACAATTTGAAGAAATGGATGCATAGCAAAGCAATTAATTACAACCCTTTACGAGTCGTATACCCCAACCGGATAAAATAGTTGATAACAGCTAAAGACAATTATTGAGAATAAATTACACTCAACAATTATTGTAATATTCACTGAAAGTCAAAAACGTGTAAATCTTCGCACATATTCCTCTTGTCTCCCATGTTAAGAAACAATTTTTTAGTTTACAAGTATTCAAATGGTGCCTCAGTATTCATTATCGATCATCCTTTTTCTGTACCCCCCCCCCCCTCTTTAATCTTTCAGGACGTGGTGACTCTGTTTTGGCACGTAAGTGTTGTCTGTTTGTCTGTGTGTCATGTATATTTTCATATACATTGACTGTTGCTGAACATTGGGTCAAGTTAGAGATTGTATATCGAGATAAAAGGGTCTTTTAAAGTATATCAAACAGTCGAGGAGTTAAACTTTATCGCGGGTGGGGGACGAGTTAAATTTTATTTTAACATCCACAAAGTTGATTGACACTGCCATTGACCTATCTGTAATCAGTAACGAAATAATCCTGTACGTACGTCAACACAGGAAAAGTTCGGGGATGGAACTTTGAGATTTAGACCCCCAAATTTTCCTGTGTTGACTTACAGACTTTTACCGATAAGTCAGTTGCAGTGTTAATCAACTTGGGTGGATGCTAAAATATCAAATAGTCCATGGTTTACAATTTAACTCGGGCGTAGACTGATTCATATACTTACAGCATATGTAAATATCCAGTTAGCTACAGTAAAAAATGATAATGTCAATACGATGTGACTTACTGCCCCTACTGTGAAATGTGCTTATTCATGCAACGTTATGCAATACCCCTGCTCATGACCTTGTTATGCCTCAGAAACATAAACATGTCGACATATATATAGGACAGGCTGAAGTAAACAAAAACGCTTTTTACGATACGTACATTATCACATCCACTCTTATATTGTATTTCTATTTCATTTGGATTATTATTTCATTTAAAGTAAGCATGATACTGGGATATACACTCGCTTCTACGTACCTGTATTCTGGAACCTGTATTGGACTTAAAGCCTCAATACAATGTACAAGGCCATTGATCATGTGAGTTATGAACAACCTTACAGCGTGAGGGCGCTTTCAAACCTGAACTTGTCTTAATAGGAAAAGTGTAAATATTGCTAGAGACTTGTCAGCAGAAACCCCTAAATATGTTTAGAATTTCATCGGGGTGTGTATGGTAAAGGTGACTACACTGTACATCTAAGGAAGAGTTGGAGTTCTTCAAACTTATTCAGTTAAGGAACCTTAATTAATTATAAGAGGGGCTGGGAAATTAGAGGAGGGGGACAACATTTCACAAATCCGAACTCGGAGACGATCACATTTCAGAAAAAATGTAATTGGGGAAAGGGCCAATTTACTTTGACTCATATGATTGTATTATCTGACTTTGCATTATTTTGTGATTTTGACATCCCGCCGTTGCCACACACCACCACTCCCCACTGTCATGGCGTCTTATCCTTGTTAGTGCGGTGTGCAAAGGCATATAAGGCAAACGAAAGTTCAAGCGCCCTCTAACAACAAACCAGTTGTGACGTCATGTTATCATAATTTGACATAAAGTGTATCCACCATTATCATTCTTTAAATGCTTGATCTGCCCATCACTGTTGTTTTCTTTGTCATGGGCCGTGCCATACATGTATGTATACATAGGTGTGGTCATTCTTGCTGGGAAAAGTATTGTTCACGCATCTTGTATACCTTTAGATAGACACTGTTAGTAAGAGACCATTTATTAAATTTCAGCCTATACCAAATATTAATCAGTTGTTAGGAATTATTTTGTTAGTTTCGATATAGACAACTCACACTTGATTTCAATGGTCGACTTTGTCTCAAGATATGCACCAAATACAAAATACAGTGATGGTAAACGGAGCATAAGATCGTATATGTGCTGTTGACAGTTTTGAAACAGCCTTTGCGTGTTCAACATTTTTCCTTCAATTAACATTTTAAAAAATTAATCAGAGAAAAACTGAGCTGTACGTGGAACTTTCAACACGTTCAGTGACTTATTCAACAGGCTAAAAACCAATTAAATTTTTTTCATAGTTTTTGACGAATCATTTCCTCATAAAGAGGCATATTTGTTTCACTCCATTTTTGCAACTCTTCGGGTAATTCTGACAGGTCGATGTGTTGATCCGATGAAGGTTGAAAACATGAACTGCGCACTGCGTTTTCGTGATAAGCTGCCATGAGTTTTGGGTTTTCCCTTTGTGGTTCAGGGAAATTTTCCAAGTTCCCTGGCGTCCAGTTGAGGAAGGATTCCTTGAATGTGATACCGGTCGCCTGGCAGTATTTCTGCAGTGTTTCCTTGGGTGAATTGGCCAAATCTTCTGAATCTATAATGACGGGTCGTTGGCGGCGATCTTCGGTCACGTACTTGTAAAGCTGATAAATGGGTATCAAGCTACCATTGTCTTTGGTCAAGTTAATCCAAGTTTCTTTATCTATGTCAGCATGTAATGCTTTTACTGATCTATAATTTGACAGGATAGCAGCACGTGGATTTCGGACAATAAACGTGTTAATATAACCTCTTGGAATATACTTGTAATGATCCCTGCCTCCTAGTTCTCTGGCCGCATCCTTAACAAACACCACTGTCTTTCCTGGATATGACTTTTCGAGGCGTGTTCTGACATCTCCGTACTTGTAGTCCTTCAAAACCTGGCCCATTTCAGAATTCTTTATCAACATGTCACTCTGTCGTTCCTCTCCATGGTAATATGCTGTGACAAACTCTTCATGGAAGATCTTGATACTTTCATCAGATGCAATTGCCAGCTCAAAAACCGTTGATCTTGACCTTGCATGGTACCACAGAATTACCCTCGTTGTAGGCAACACATCTTCAGGGGTCATGGCTGAAAGGTTGGTCATTTTGTCGACCGACTGTGTACAATAATGTGGTTTTGTAGGATTAATTGATGTCCTCAGCCAGGAAGATAAAGTGATATGGTGTTGCAATCAACATTAAATGTGATGATGTTTATCTGTAAAAATAAAGTGCGTTTCATTACCATATATCAATCAGAATAAAGTGTTTTTCATATTCATCATATTCCTATCATGTCAGAAATTCCTCACGGTTAAAGAAAGGCACACTGGTAAGTGTTGCCCGAATGGGTCACTTTTCAAGAAAAGGGTACATGGGTCGACTTTTAATCAGAAACTTTCAAAATCATGGCGTCGATAAATACGCGTACATATTCCATGCATAAGAATTCTCTCAATTTCCCAAGTGAAAGGTAAAATCGCCTTCAAAAGGTAAAACGAAATCGCATCCGATGTTTAATGTACACACATATTTTGTCCCAAATTTCATCATTTCGCAGTCCTTAGAATTTGGTCAGTGTATAGAATCTGGGCCGCAACATCCTTGTCTAAACTTTATCGGAGTATGCCCCCCCCCCCCCCCCACCCGGTAGGTAATGTCATTATCATTCAAAGATGTTCTTATTTCTAACCACGTTTCAAGTTCATGGCTTAAAGCATACCGACATTCTTGTCACCACACGTACATATACGAAGACAAACATGTTTTCCAACACCCAGACACGTTTAAACTTTGCAGGGATTATATCATTCTTTTATCAAACTTTCATACCGTTAACAATACATACGGTATACGGTATGTTACAATAAACATGTATATTCGCAAAATCTCTGCCATAATGTGTAATTTCCACACACATCTGCAAATCCGACATTCTTATCAGTTCAACACTGCTACACACACACACCCACACACACACACACTCACACACACACACACACACACACACACACACACACACACACACACACACACACACACACACACACACAACATAAATGTTAGACATTATTAATTACCGCCGATTACTTTTATTAATGAAGTGTTATATGGCGGCGAAATTAAACGTGGAACAACAAACTCTGTGGATATAGATGGTGGTGATGTTTATTAGTTGACACCTGTACTGAAAGCATAAATTTGTAGCACACTGAAAGTTTCGATTCTGATTACTAATCATGAGAGGGGGTGATCAAATTTTAGCTATACCACGATCAGAACGGCATCAAGCGAGATGCGACTTTGGATACATTGAACGTATTTATCTGAAAACAGATATGCAAATACTGCCACACCTTTCACTGTATCGATTCACCTTCATTGTTGTTTGACGTGAAGCGACCTTCATTGTTTTTTGATGCAATGCGAACAAGAAGCGAACGCGCGAAGCGAAATGACTGCGATGCGAAAGCCGTCATGAAGTGATTCCAAGTTACGAAGCGAATTGATTGAAGCAATAATGAGGCGCTGCGATTGCGAAGGCGAAGCGAAGCGAACGCGAAAAATGCGACATCTTAAACGAAAACTGTACTGTAGTTCATGGGTTACAATTTAACTCGGGCGTAGGACTGTTTCATATACTTACAGCATGATATGATACATCACGTATTACTTTGGCCAATATGTAAATATCCAGTTAGCTACTGTAAAAAATTGGGATTCTTGTGATAATGTCAATACGATGTAACTTACTCTACCTACTGTGAAAGATGCTTATTCATGCAACGCTACGTAGTACATGGGGGACATGCCCTGATCATGACCTTGTCATGCCTCAGAAACATAAACATGCATATAGGACAGAGCGAAGTCAAACAAAAACGCTTTTTGCGTAGGTACATTATCACATCCACTCTGATATTGTATTTCTATTTCATTTGGATTATTATTTCATTTAAAGTAAGCATGGTACTGAGATATACACTCGCTTCTACGTACCTGTATTCCGGAACCTGTATTGGACTCCAGCCTCCATCCGATGTGCAAGGCCATGGATCATGTGACTTATGAACAACCTTAGAGCATGAGGGCGCTTTCAAACCTGAACTTGTCTTAATAGGATTAATAGGAAAAGTGTAAATATTGCTAGAGACTTGTCAGCAGAATCCCCTAAATGTGTTTGGAATTTCATCGAGGTGTGTTTGGTAAAGGTGACTACATTGTACATCGAAGGAAGAGTTGGGGTTCTTCAAACTTATTCAGTTAGGGAACCTTGCAATTGACTAATTATAAGAGGGGTTGGGAAATTAGGGGAGGGGGACAACATTTCACAAATCCGAACTCAGATCAGAGAGGATCACATTTCAGAAAAAAATGTAATTGGGCAAAGTACCATTTTACTTTGACTCATATGATTTTTTATATGACTTTGCATTATTTTGTGATTTTGACATCCCAGGCCACCGATGCTACATCCCACCACTCCCCACTGCCATGGTGTCTTGTCCTTGTTGGTACGGTGTACATGCTAGATAATAAAAGCAAACGAAAGTTCAAGCGCCCTCTAACGACAACCCAGTTGTGACGTCATGTTATCATAATTTGACATAAAGTGTATCCACCATTATCATTCTTTGAATGCTTGTTCTGCCCATCACTGTTGTTTTCTTTGTCATGGGCCGTGTCATACATGTATGTATACATAGGTGTGGTCATTCTTGCTGGGAAAAGTGTTGTTCACGCGTCTTGAACTACATTGTATACCTTTAGATGGACACTGTTAGGAAGAGACCATTTATTAAATTTCAGCCTATGCCAAATATTATTATTATTAGTAGTATTGTCACTTTATTTCAGATTATAGAAAATAATCCATAGCAAAACAAACAACAGGCAAAATACATAAAAATGGACGCTTACTCCAAATTCTTAATTAAGTAAGGTTTGGCCCCTCTGTCTAATAATTTATTGAAAAGAATATCATGACGAACATAATTAAACGCTTTAGATGCATCCATGAAAGTGATGAAAACGGGAGTATTACGATGTTTATAATGATTTAAAATTTCTCTCAGAACAAAGATTGACATATCAGTACCATGCCCTGGTTTAAACCCGAACTGGTGAACAGCGATTTAGCCAAACTCTCTCAAGCAGTTTAGAGGCTGTTGATGCAACAGCAACAGGGCGATAATTAGATTTGTCACAAATATCTCCACCTGGACTTTTTGGAATTGAAACTAAAACCGTAGTCATTAATTGTTTAGGAACAACACCATGAATTAAAATAACCGAGAAACAAAGGGACAAAAGAACACAGACTCTGGAAGGGGCGTACTTCAGATGCTCGGGTGTAATGCCATCAATACCCGATGATGCACCTGTTTTAAGGTTCTTAATTAGGTCACTAATTTCTTCTTGATGCACAAACATGTCATCGCAGAGTTTAATATCAGAAATAATAGGTGTAAAATCTATACCAGTTTTTGTCAGACTAGTCTCATAATGGCTTTTCCACATATTTACCACCTCAGCATCACCAGAATGACCACCCGCAGATGATGGAGCTGGTGTTTTACCGTTACGCTTAGCTATCTCTTTCCAGTATTAAGCCTTTGGGGGTCACTCTTTAACTTTTCGGCTAAGGCGTTTGCTCGCATTTCTTTTTCCGCCTTTTCACATAGTGCAAATTGCCTCTTGAACTGTGCTCTAGACTTACGCATAAGCTCAAAAAATGGACCAAATTTAGGAGACCCATAATCCTTTCAGATTAAAATATTAATCAGTAGTTAGAAATGATTTTGTTTAAGTTAGTTTCGATATAGACAACTCACACTTGATTTCAATGGTCGACTTTGTCTCAAGATATGCACCAAATACAAAATACAGTGATATGGTAAACGGAGCATAAGATCATATATGTGCTGTTGACAGTTTTGAAACAGCCTTTCCTTGTTTCTTCAATCAACAGTTAAAAATGAATCTGAGAAAAGCTGAGCTATACGTGGAACTTTCTACACGTTCGGTGACTTATTCAACAGGCTCAAATTCAACGTTATTTTTTTTTTATAGTTTTTGACGAATCATTTCCTCATAAAGAGGCACATTTGTTTCACTCCATTTTTGCAGCTCCTCAGGTAATTCTGACAGGTCGATGTGTTGATCCGATGAAGGTTGAAAGCATGAACTATGTACTGCGTTTTCATGAAAAGCTGCCATGATCTTAGTGTCTTCCCTTTGATGTTCAGGGAAATGTCCGAAATTCCTTGGTTTCCAGTTAAGGAAGGATTCCTTGAATGTGATCCCGGTCGCCTGGCAGTATTTCTGCAGTGTTTCCTTTGGTGAATTGGCCAGATCTTCTGAATCTATAATGATAGGTTGTTGTTGGCATTCCTCTGTAATGTACTTGTAAAGCTGATAAATGGGTTTCAAGCTCCCAGCACCTTTGATGAGGTCAATCCAAGTATCTTTATCTGTGTCAGCTTGTAATGCTTTTGCTGATCTGTAAGTTGACAGGATAGCAGCACGGGGATTTCGGACAAGAAACGTGTTAATATAACCTCTTGGAATATACTTGTAATGATCCCTGCCTCCTAGTGCTCTAGCTGCATCCTTAACAAACACCGCTGTCTTTCCAGAATATGACTTTTCGAGGCGTGTTCTGACATCTCCGTACTTGTAGTCCTTCAAAACCTGGCCCATTTCAGAATTCTTTATCAACATGTCACTCTGTCGTTCCTCTCCATGGTAATGCGCTGTGACAAACTCTTCATGGAAGATCTTGATACTTTCATCAGATGCAATTGCTAACTCAAAAGCCGTTGATCTTGCTCTTGCATGCGACCATAAAATTACCCTCGTTGTAGGCAACACATCTTCAGTGGTCATGGCTGAGGTGTCGATCATTTGGTCGACCGACTGTGTACAATAATGTGGTTGTGTAGGATTAATTGATGTCCTCAGTCAGGAAGATAAAGAGGTATGATGTTTCAATGATGTTTTTATCTGAAAAAAATAAAGTGTTTTTAACATTATAATATATCAATCAGCATAAAGTGTTTTTATATTCATATCCTCACGGTTATAGAAAGGTACACTGGTAAGTGCCACCCGAATGGGTCACTTTTCGAGTACATGGGTCAACTTTTCATCTGAATATTCCATACTCACGGGTTCAATAGGTAAGTATACATATTCCATGCTTAAGAATTTTCTCAATTTCCTGGATAAAAGGTACAACCGCTTTCAAAAAGTAAACAAAAATCGCGTCCGACGAGTGTCTAGCATGTGTCTAGCATTTCGCCCCTCACCCATGCCCACAGAAAAAAATGTCCTCAGAAATGGGTCAATGTTTAGAACCTGGGCTGCACATCCTTGTCTAAAACGTATCCGAGTATTCCCCCCCCCCTCCCAGGTTTACCAGGTAACAAAATCACAATGATTGAAAGGAAAATATGGGATTACACATGTTTTATTTTTATGTAGGACCCTTCTGACCTTCTTCCATAAGATAGACGACAAGGGTTACAAAAGAGATAGATGCGTAGCAAAGTAATTAATTACAACACTTTACGAGTCGTGTACCCCAACCGGAAATAGCAAAAGACAATTATTGGGAGTAAAATACACTCAAATGTATTGCAATATTCATTGAAAACGAAAACAGTCAAAAACATGTGTAAATCTTCGTGCGTACTAGTATTGCTCCTGTCTCCCATGTTATTAAGATACAATTTTTCAAGTTTACAAATATTCACATGATGCCTCAGTCCTATACACACGCCCCCCTCTTTAATCTTTCAGGACGTGGTGACTCTGTTTTTGCACATACGTAGTGTGTTTGTCTGTGTTTTATGTATGTTTCTCACGTACAGTTACTGTTGCTGAAAATTGGGTCAAGTTACAGATTGTATATCGAGATCTACAGGTTTTTAAAAGTATATCAAACAGTTTATCGAGGGTGGGGAGGAGTTAAATTTTATTTTAGCACCCACCCAAGTTGATTAACACTGCCATTGACCTATCAGTAATCAGTAACAAAATAAGCATGTACATCAACACAGGAAAAGTTCGGGGGTATGGTAAAATGGAACTTTGAGATTTAGACGCCCAAATTTTCCTGTGTTTACTTACACACTTATTTTGTTACTGGTTGCTGAAAGGTCAATTGCAGTGTCAATCAACTTGGGTGGATGCTAAAATATCAGATAGTCCATGGGTTACAATTTAACTCGGGTGTAGGACTGTTTCATATACTTACAGCATGATACATCACATATATTACTTTGGCCAATATGTAAATATTCAGTTAGCTACTCTAAAAAATAGGATTCTTGTGATAATGTCAATACGATGTGACTTACTGTACCTACTGAGAAAGGTGCTTATTCATGCAACGCTACCTGGTACACGGGGTCATGCCCTGGTATGCCCTTGCTATGCCTCAGAAACACAAACACGTCGACACATAGGACAGGGCGAAGACAAACAAAAACGCTTTTAACTTTACAATACGTACTTTTTCACATTCACTCTGATATTGCATTTTTTTTTAAATTTCATGTCGATTATTATTTCATTTAAAATGAGCATGATACGGGGATATTCACTCACTTCTACCTACCTGTATTCCGGAACCTGTACGTAATTGTAAATGTATTGGACTCCAGCCTCAGTACAGTGTGCAAGACTTTTGGATCATGTGACTTATGAACAACCTTACAGCATGGGGGCGCTCTCAAACCTGAACTCGTCTTCGTATAGGAAAGGTGTAAATATTGATAGAGACTTGTCAGCAGAAAACCCTAAATTTGTTTAGAATTTCATCGGGGTGTGTTTGGTAAAGGTGACTACATTGTACAGATAAGCAACAGTCTGGGTTCATCAAATTTAATCAGTTAGGGAGCCTTCACTAATTATAAGAGGGGCTGGGAAACTTAGGGGCCGGAGGGGCAACGTTTCACAAATCCGAACTCAGAGAGGGCCACATTTAACAAAAATGTAGTTAGGGGAAAGTACAATTTTACTTTGACTCATATGATTGTGTTATCTGACTTTGCATTACTTTGTGAGTTTGACATCCCACCGTTGCTACCGATGCCACATCCCACCACTCCCCACTGCCATGGTGTCTTGTCCTTGTTGGTACGGTGTGCAAAGGCATATAAGGCAAACGAAAGTTCAAGCGCCCTCTAACGACAACCCAGTTGTGACGTCATGTTATCATAATTTGACATAAAATGCATCCACCATTATCATTCAGTGCAATACAGTATTACTCTTTCCAATTATATTTCAACGCGATAATGTTTGCCTGGAATAATCAATATTTCCAACAGAGTCATTTACAAGAATAGGCCTGCTGATACGGTGAGTTGACTCTTACTTTGTAGAAATGATGACACTAATTTATCGAATTTCACTCAAAACGGCCCTCATTTCTCGTTATATACTGTGTAACACATGTACATTGTGCAGTAGTGTAACATTACCCACAATCAATACATCATTTGCATAACAATAGATACCATTATAGTCAGTGAAATATAATAAAATTGCATTTGTCCGTATATAAAATCATCATTACGGTCATTTTCTCGAAATTTGTGTGTTTCCTGTTTAATGTTACGTTTACAGACCGTGACAAAATTTGTTATTTATCGCAATTAGTCATTTTTAAGTGAGACAGATAGAGTACCAGATTGATATTCTCTGTGTGTTTTATCGGTTCGTATCAACACTGACGCTGAACAAAGGGCCGGTACTATAATTAGGTCGGCTACAGTAACTCTCAATGTATAGACACTGTAATAAAAGCGGCAGAAATTACGTAGTGCAGCTAGTAATTAATGGTCTTTTCAAATGAACGCCATATCAATATTCATTGACTTTTATGCATGCTACAACGACCTGTTTTTAGTTTATATTGCACGGGGTCGGTTGTAATCATTAATTACATACATGTAGTCTGCCAGGTCTAAAATTAGACTGCATGTTGGGTTAAATTAGAAAATAATATACCGGGTATAATATTTATTAAATTAGGTTTGGGAAATACCGGAAGGGACGATTCCATTCCATTCATTTATATTAGGAAGTGGTAGCCCCAACGAGGCTCGTTTTCTTTATGTTTGAACACAAACAAGAAATATTTCATTGTCTGTGGTTAAAAGGGCACCACGAATACCGACCATCGCAAGCTCTTAATCAACGCTACAGTATTTATATTAATGGAATCATGATGATTGATATATATTTAGAGTGGTCGGCTTGGAAACAGTAGGACTGTGGGTTTGAGCCTCGCCAATTCCGTTTGTTTCTGAATGACTAAAAGTTCTTGGGGTAAGATTTGAACCATGATTGTGCCGCTGTCAACCCAGCTGTATATTTGGGGATCAGGTAGGATAGAGGTTGCATTGTGAATGCTTGAATTGTATGCTCCCAATGGAGTTGATGATATTATAGGTCCGCAGATTAGGGAGAATTTTGAGCACAGGGTGGGAAAGCGCTATAAAAACTAACATTACTATTATTATTATTACGGCGATTTTACGGAACTTAACCAGATTGGAGAGTAAACTAATTGATTTGACTAAATACATTCAGTGTTAGAGAAAACGCATTATATCACTACTTAATGTCCTACATCTGACCTGTCTCTTTTTATTATTTTTTCACAACAGGAAGTCAGTTCGTGTGTTACAAATGATAAGGGAATAAGGCCGTACGTACACACGAGAAGTGTTCATATATATTTCCTCACAAGCATTGTTACTTTGATACAGCTAGGGCAGAGCTGGTTAAAACAACGCTTTTTTCCGTCTCTGTAAAAAATGAAGGTGAATACTAACACTGAAGATGCCATTTTTTGTGAAAACACGAAAATCCATATTCGGGTGAAAGACGAACTATTCCACGTCTCTTGGCGCCCTCTTGTGTCTGCAAGTGACTACTTTCGATTGATGCTGTCTGGAAATTGGCGGGAAGATTTTGACGACACAATTCAGCTGAAGGGGTCGATTCCAACAGTCAACGCTGCAAGTATTTTGTTTAGCTACATCGAGAATGGAAAACTCGAATTTAATGAAAGTTTGTTGGAAGAAACAGTCGCTGCGGCAGATTTCCTACAAATGCGAGGTGTGTTTACAGCACTTTGGGGAAATATTACACTAAGTAATTGGACCACTTTTGCCCAAATCGCACACAAGTACAATTGTGATCCATTAAGAAGCTTGGTTCTACAGTTTATTAGTAGCCATTACCTACAGGTGAAGGAGACAGCCGACTTTGAGCAGCAATTAACGGAGGAAGAACGTACGGCAATCCGACAATTACCTTTTGCGAAGACAAAAGCGATAGTTGCAGTTTGCATCGACGGAAGTCAGACAAGCACTGGTAATGAAACTGAAACTGTTACAGTAGACGCGTACGATCCACACATCCGCTACCTTTGCAGCAACGAGAAGAAATGGAAAGAACTGACCAAACTTCCCGCCATTTTCAGCCGACCAAACTCGAAAATTTTGCTCACATGCCTGGAACATTTCATTTACGTGATAGGTGGTTCAGTTTATAACGATGCAAGTACATCTACAAAACGCGTAGTTTACGACAAAGCATTGCGGTATAACTGCAAAATAGGTGAATGGTCAACATTTAAACCGTACACATTCAATATTGAAATTGAAGATTTGGCGTACATTCGTTTTACTGCTGCGGCTGGATTCGTTTTCGTGTTCGGGTTAGGTATTCATCATCGGTATGATCCGAAGAAAGATCAGTGGGAAGAGACAGCGCCAGTTCCAGATTTTCCCGTTGATGAATTATCACTGCAATATTCGGACTACTTGGTCACGGCTTGCCGGGATAAATTGCTGGTTCTTTTTGAGTCCCCTTTCGATGATATGTCAGTGGTAGAATATGACCCCCACCTTGATAAATGGTCGACTCCAATTCCCCTGCCTGCCGTTCGAAATCCCTTGTGGTGCGCTATAGTCAGCGACAGTGACACAGCGCATGTACTGATACCAGAATACAAGAAAATTACTAGCATCGAGAATTTAACAGGGGAAGGACTTTCCTTGAATATTTTGAGGTACGACGGTGACCTTGGTCAGGTCAAGTGGATGGACGTTATTCGTAATGATAAATTTGACAGAATGACAACTGCAGGAACACGATATCTGTTTGTGAATAGCGCCCTCTACAGAGTAGCAACAGATTACACCGCTGTGTACGATATCAGGAATCAGACAATAGATCTTGTGTCGAATAAATTCGACTGTCGAGAAATGAAAGCAAACTCTCATAATATGAACGCTTTCCTTGTAGATTTGCCCAAATGTATATTTTCAAACTGATGTTCACGATGTCACTCTCGTTCGCTCTCGGTTGCAACTGTCATTGTTCAAAGATGTAATCTGCATGTAATCTGAAAGGAAATAAAATGGGCACACATATATGTACATGTCGATTTTAAAACTTGGTTTATTAAATCAAATAAAAGAATGTATACATTCATGTATAGCTTATTGTGCTGATCAGTACAACTTTTGTGTCAATATATTTTCCCACTGTTGTGCACGTGTGTTACTTAGGATTTCTTCAGACATAGGCGTGACGCCCCCGAGGGAGACCATTCTGCTGTCTTCAGTTGACACTGCACACGCAAATTCCCCACAAGCGTAACTCTAGATGTACTCCCGTGTACCTTCGCTGTTACTCGCTTCTCTGGTACAAGGGTATACCTAGATCTTTCAGAAGTACACTCCGCCGAGTTACTCAGTGTAGAGAGTTACATCGGCAGTACACTCCGTTCCGTAACTGAGAGTTGGAGTTACGTAGCGTAACTCTCTGCTCTGTTACTGCGCGTGGCGTACCACTAGTGTACCTTCGCCGTACCGCGAGTGTTACTGTGGACCCCTGACCTCGAAAATTACCCACAATTCCTCAGTTTGAGAAGGGGTTATACGGGGGGTTTTGGCCGGTTTTGGGGGTTCAAAACCTCATATTTTGGGGGCAGGGACGATTATTTTTTGTTTAGTAGGTCAGAATTATACATCACTCTGGCTGTGGCTTATCTCCGGATCCAAGTACGATCTTCATGTGAGTCGACGTCTGCTACACGTATACCGTACAGGTCAACGTTCATCAGCTGTTCTGCCATACTCGATCGTTTCTACATCATGGTCTCAGAAAATGTGCTACAAACATTGTTTTACACGTATACCTAGTTTTGATCTTGGATAAAAGCAACACAAAACTCAAGTATATGTGTTTGTACCTGGGGCCATGGCATATATATAAGTGTAAACGCTCAAAGGTAAGACACACAAACTTACACATGTCAATCAAACTCAAAGTGACAATATTTATTCTAGATCAGTAGATGCAATTTATATAGATAGCATTTTCACAAAAGTCACTGAATGTTACATCATAAAACTTTGTCTACCAATTAGTAAAGACACTTCATATTTCTAAATTTGATTTGAAAAGTTACCAATTTTTTGATATTTTAATAACAATACATCTGATAAATATCATTACATGCACAAAATCAAGTGTTCTCATAAATCACCATAGTCACCAATGTGTTGTCGTTTTTTTTTTTATCTCACATTGAACTATTTTATTTCACAATCTCGCATGTTCATTCTTTCTCTTCAAATTACAGTTTTGAACATGTAGCAAGTTTGACTGTGTAAACTGTAAATGTATATATACATCAACATATATGCAACAAAAAACGGATTTGATAATGTGATATTGTCATATTACGCTTGTATGCTAATTATTTTTTACTAAAATCTACCCAAGGTAGGCTTAAAGGGGCACAGGCTGAGTTAAGACGGTTTTTGGATGCAGTTTTTTGTTGCCTACGAAGTGTTACATGTTGTATTCAACCTACTGAAGCACACTCATTCATTACTTGATACTGATATAACTCAATCCTGGTATTTAAATGTATAATATAAAAAAGATTTGATGATATAATTGTTGGTACATATCAAAAACAAATCTGAGGAAATCCCTGTCATTACATGAACAACACATGAGTTGGATGGTTGGCAAAAAGTGACATATCATGGCTACATGAATAGTTGTAAACACTATACTTGATAAGTTTAGCCATGGTTTTATGTCAAGTATTTTTTATTACTAACCAAAGTAAAAACTGTCTAAACTCTGTCTGTGCCCCTTTGAGATTCATACAAAGTTGTAAAAGTCTGCACTAAATTTTCGTTTTTAAAAAATACTTTGCTTTCAAAATTATTTTCTGAAGATATCACAATACGTTAATATGACTAATTGTATAGGTGTAGTAAAATAAAATAAAAAAGTTCTCTGGCTATACAATGTACCATTAACAGACGACAGCACATTGTACCATACATGTAGTTACATTTTGAAAAGTTCACTTTGTTCAGTGACAAGTTGTGATGATCATAATCCATCATTCAAGAAATGTTTCACAGATTCTTTCACAACAATAGTACTGTAAACAGTATTTTTTTAATTTCAAGCCTTTCTTTCATAATACTCTTTGTCTATGTACATATAAACTCAGGAGAGTATGAACCCAAATACATTAAGCTATAATCAGTAGTGATACATCGAACTACATAATGTGGGGACTTGATTTGGTGTATTACATGTATATCAAAAAACTTTCAACATTATATTGTGGAGATGATAAGTCTCTAGGCTAAACTGTGTACCATAATTTATATTTATGAAGTATTGCTTATTGATGTCATACACTTTAATCAGTAACAATAACTTGAAGTTTTCAAACTTCTTGACTAATGAAGACTAACGAGATTTTTCCACTGTTTTTGACATGTATGTGTAACAACACAAATTTGATACACATATATATTGTGACAAAGATTTGTGGGAATGATAACCTATGCACAGACATACATTTCATGCCAGTCACAAACAAATAAAGTATCACTGTCTACATGTGTACATTCATAAACTGTAGTCAGTTAACAAAATTATTTATGACTGCAACAGGTATTAGAGTCTTAGGGGTTTGAAATATGTACGGTTGACAGTGACAGGCTCTTTTGAGGTGATTGTCTTCATCAGTTTGACTCTCTCACACCTAGCCAATCTGTAAGAGGTAGTCTAAGGCCTGTTTGTTTATCTTCGTAAAATCCAAAAGCACCAACCAATTTGACATACCTGATCTGTTAAAAGAAAGAACATTCCAACTTTACTGACAATGAATTATCAATCAAGATAGTATCAAGTGTTATAGATTCTTCTATTATTATGATATTGATGACATAAAACATAATATCATATTGAATAAGGATTAAAATATGTACCTCTAGACAGTCACACTTAACATTAAGTAAGTCAAGACATTTCCTATACATCAATGCTTTTCTTAATGACAGCAAGCAGGTAAATCTATCTGAGTTTTATCTAAAGTGAATTTTATTTGTAGTTCCCCACCAAAATTATGTGTTGAACATTTATTAATGTGTTGGACACTTGATGGTCATACCATATATTTTCCTTTTTGTTGTACATGGTTCCCAAATCTTTCTGTTCTAAGAAATAGTTTGAGTGTTTTTTGTCTACATTTAGTTTGTGTATCTGACTGTTTGTATATCCACATTGTTTACTACTAGTTTCTCATTTCAGTGTCATTTCTTCTTGTTTGTTCCTGTAGATTGATAAACACTCCTGATTAAATGCCAACTTTGTTGATACTGAACTAAATGTGTATTCCAGGTAATATGCTTCATAGTTGTTATGACACCTCCACATTCTTATAAAAATATCATTTGACAGTTTTTTAATCACAGGAAATTCTTTAAAAGGGAATAACCACTCCAGGTAATAAGGCCATTTTCATAAAACTTTGGGTTTGGGTTTCACAAGATTGCCAAGAAATGCCAAACTAACTTGTTTCACAATTATTGTATTGCCTCATCAGAGTTAACAAACAATATTAGATAAACAATAAATACTCATGACTTTTTTAAAGTAATAAGTACGAAGGTGTCATGAATATTTACTTGTTCATCAAATGTATGTGCATGTTTGTTGACTCCCATGAGGCATCACAGAACAATGAACATGTGAAGTAAGATTCAAATTGGTGTTTCTTTGCAAAAATGTGAAACTTTTGTGATGTGAAAGTATGATATGACTGACTCTCCCGAAAGCAAAGTCTACAAAAATGTCTGAATTTTCTAGGGTGTTATTTTCCTAAAATTTGTCCACACAATGATGTTGTTCACAAATGCAGAAACTATTTCCCAAAATGTAGTATGAAATTCTCTTACGTGACCAATTTACAACTAGACTTGTCATATATTTACCTTGTTTGATTTATTTCTCCCATTCTAAACAGTATCAATTGTTTTTTCCTCAGCTCCCCTATCTCAAGTTTCACTTGATACCTGTGAATGGCATAAAATAAATAATTTATAAAATTAATGGATAAACATTAAGAACTAATGTTGAAAAAATATGTGGATCACAACACAATGAGCATTAATTGTTATAGCAGTTCTTTAATACATGTTTGACTACACTGCGACAAGAAGTACAATAGCTCCACGGTATTACATTTGCTCACTTTCACTACAGCTAAATGCTTGCCGCAATGTGTTCATACACCAAAATATTCACCATGATGTTTCCTTACACCTAAATGTTTGCAAACTGTCCTTACATCTACATCCCCACGATCACAGATTTCTCTACTGCATTGCGCTGTACCATAATATTCTATACAATACAATACTATACTATACTATACTGTACTGTACTGTACTATACTATACTATACTATACTATACTATACTATACTATACTATACTGTACTGTACTGTACTGTACTGTACTGTACTATACTGTTCTATACTATACCATACTTATACTATACTATACTTATACCGGTACTATACTACACTATACTATATACTATATATATACTATACTATACTGTACTGTACTATACCATACTACACTATACTATACTATACTATACTATACTATACTGTACTGTAATGTACTGTACCATACTGTACTATATCATACTATACTATTCTATACTATACTATACTATACTATACTGTACTGTACTGTACTGTACTGTACTGTACTGTACCATAATATACTATACCATACTATACTATACTATACTATACTATACTATACTATACTATACCATACCATACCATACTATACTATACTATACTATACTATACTATACCATACCATACCATACTATACCATACCATACCATACCATACTATACTATACTATACTATACCATACTATACCATACCATACCATACTATACTATACTATACTATAGCTATGCTATACTGTATTGTATTGCACTGTACAGTACTGTACCATACCCTACTGAACTGTTCTATACTGTGCTATGATTGACTAATGACTACACTACACTATGCTATTGTGATTGTGTTCAACTTTGTTTTTATAGGAACATCTTTACATATTGATCAATATAAAGACATTATCATTTTAAATGGCACACACCTTTTATGGTCATTGCCAAGTGTTAGTCTGTCAGTTCATGATACCTGGCAGCAGTCTAGATGCCAATGTGGTGTTTAACTAAACCATATCTGGTCAAATTCCTTTAATAAGCACAAAAAGTTGTTCATCCAATCAGTGAACCCCAACTGTTATAGAGATGTAAACAGAGTATAAGTAGCTTCCTGCGATGATAAGTCACTTGTCTGTGGATGAATATACCATATTTGGACATTACATTTACAAATAACTGCCCCAATAAACACTAACTTTATGAGAGACTGTGTATTGGTGAGACTTTTTAAAACTGTGCCTTCATGTGAAACCTTCTACTAACACAGTCTATTCAAGGAATTTTTTGTAAAATGTAATGATAAATTAAAACTCTTTTGTTGCAGTTAGTGACTGGAAAAACTTTCAAAGCTACAGCTATGGCAGCAGCTACATCTTGTTTCAAATAGAAAAGATGACAAAATGTAGAAGAAGACAAGGACATTAATTTAAACCTAATAATATTGAACTGGAACAAACATGGCAGAACAGTGGACATTTGTACTCATATATGTCAGAATGAGATATGTATTTACCAGACAGTGCATGACAACATCTGTCAAGATTTTTTCAAGTTTCTGACTAAATCATTGCACCAGAATATCATTTTACTCAAATAAGATTCATACACATTATTTATGTACTATATTAAAAATTATGAAAGTGGTTGATGCGAATGTAATACCTGGTACTTATAAATGTTTTTTGTTCTATGAGAGAAAAATAAACAGTAATAAAACAAAAAAAATACTTGATTGCTTGGGCAGATTCTTGAAATGGTTACCTCTCTGTATTAACAGTGTGAATTCTGTTGTTAATAATGTGATTTTATACTTTTTATTGGTAAGTATAAAATAACATACTTCTTAGATACTTCTCTAGTGGTGAATATTTCAGATATGATACCTGATTACAACCTGGAAATCTAGTAATGCTCAGCCCCAGTATACAACAAGCCTCTTCCAACCTAGAACTCTGTTTTAGAGTGCTATGCATGATTGGTGAACATGAATTTTCTGATTCCCCAGCATTACAGAAATGCATCAAGATAAAATTATTCTCACCTAGTTTTCTTTATTTGTTTGTTGTTCTCACATCATATAGCTGGATCATCAAGTTTTCTGTGAGGAAGAAATTTATATTTAAATTTAAATCTTGTGAGCTTGTCCCATATTCAAATATTATGCTTACATAATAATAGTAATAATAATGTTGGGTTCTTATATAGCGCTTTTCCACATTTAAGCGCATAGGATTAAAGCCTTCACATTGCAACCTACATCCTACCAGGTCCCCAATTATACAGTTGGGTTGACTGAGGCACAGTTGTGGTTCAAATCTTGCCCAAGGACTTTAGCCACTCAGAAACAAACAGCAGGCAGCGACAGGGCTCAAACCTGCAACCTGTAGATTCCAAGGCGGTCACACTAACCATTCACCCATCATGACTCCACTGTGCATAATAACATGGTAATTAAGTTAGAGGCAGTGATTAAAAACTCTTAGTTAGAATGGATTCCTAATCATCACAGATAAGTGTGTTGTTAAAGAGAAATTACTTTCATTTGACCTCAGAGATTGGACAAATACCTGAATGTCATGGATGTGTAGGTGTGTGGCAATATTAATGCTAGTATTCTCAGTAAAAATGTATTGTATGTTTTTTGTTATTTTGTTTTTTTAAACAACATTTAATGTGATTATCTAAATAAGCAAGGCAATTCTTTCCTGTTGAGAAACATAAACATCTAATAAATATATAAGGAAACATATACAATAATACATAACATTTATCTAACCTAACGTTCATTGTATATTTATTTATTGATTGATTACACGTAACAAAACCCTGGGGATTTGTTAAAGGTACAAATAAAATAAAATTGGGGGGAAAAAAAATCATAATAATAACACTTATAGGCTTTTCAAAAGTAACATTACATATCATAATAAAGACTACAAAACAAAACAAAACAACAACAATAACTATTCAACGAGTTGAAACATAATATTAATGAAAAAATAATAATGAAGGGTAATTAGACATTTCAAATTATATATTATGAGTATTTTGTAGGTGGTGCTCCCTTTTTATATTACTAAGTTTGATATATTTTCCAAGTGCGATAATTAGAGTTTTGTTGCTCATTATTTCTTTAAATTGTTGTTCTTCTGTCAAGTTTCTGTAATTATTAATATGTTTAGCAGCTTCACTAAAGAGTATAAACCATATTGATATTACTCTAGTTTATGCATGTATTAGTTCTGGCACCAAACACTGTCACAGATGAATGTAGTTTTAAGATGCAATAAAGATTCTATTCTATTCTATATAATATATCCTGGTTTATACATTCAACTACACTTGGCATTATATTTCAACCAACAGTGATTAGTAAGGCCAGACCAAAAGGCATGTTAATAAAAGTATTGAGTGTGTGTGGAAGGGAGAGTTTAAAAAATGAAGCAACAAACCCCTTCCCATTTAGGGTGTTTGGGAATCATGCTACATCTATGTCTATGGTTGAATATCAATAAAGGGTACTCATTTCTTGGATATATCATGTTCTCTTGCCTATATATATCATAGTAAATGTGAATTGTCTCCACTTTAACACAACAGACGGTCGACAAGAGTGAACCAAAGATTCACTCGAGCTACCCATTACTGTTCAAACACCAAGTGTAATGTTTGCCCTTTTTACCAGTTCATGACATACGAAATAAACAATAAACTAACCTTTGAAATACATGTAACATTTCGCTGTCTTGACTCTTGACATTGTATAACTTTGTAGTCATTTTGTGATAATATCTGACATCAGAGTGGCGTACATTGTTAATAAAATCTTCACTTTCACCTTTTCTGTCTTCAGGCATTCGGACATGCATCTCACTATAATTTCGGAGGGTGTTTCACATAACGTTACCACTCTTGTATGCCGCTAAACTTTCTCTCTTTATGTAAGCCAAAAATAAGTAGTTTGTCCCGTATTTTGTAGACAACGCGGTGAAAATTACAAGAGTATTTGCCGTCGTCTGACATGTGACAAAATGGTTGTCGCCTGACGTCTGGACGGTCGCGCGACTTGTTGTCAGTACGTGACGTCAGGGAGGGTGGTACGTCGGCAGTCAACTTGCCCGTGTAACATCGAAAGTACTCTCGGTGATGTACACCGGAGTACATCTAACATTGGAGCGGTGTAACTTTCGAAGTACTTCACCTACAGCAGTACATCGATGTACAATATTACTGTTACGTTAGCGTAACTCACAACGGTGTTACATCGGAGTGTGTACACTCGCGTTACACTGACGAGCATGCATACGCTGTACCTGCAGAAGAGACATGCAGCTGAACGTCAGTGGAGATCTACACCGCAGTACCACTAGATGAGAAATCAGTGTTACGTCTCCCCTAGTGTTACATCGGTGTATGTACACTAGCGTTACATCATCGAGGTCAAGCGATGTACCTGCAGAAGAGGCATGCAGCAGACCATCAGTGTAGTTCTTCACTGTTGTACCACCAGCAGAGAAGCCGTTGTTACACTAGCGTAACTCACCTCCAGCAGTACGTCGAGGGGGGAATTTGCGTGTGATGGTTGTCGATTCAAATGGCAGAAGGAAAGAAAATAAATCAAAATCAAATATTTTTAAATTGATAAAGTGTGGAGTAAAATGTTAACGCCGCTAGATATATAGAGGTCAAAATCTTTAAAATTCATACCGAGTTTCTTTTATCCGTAAGCAGTTTTTTTAAGTGAGTGACATCTTAATCTCATTTGTAATTGCATCAACGTTTGGCTCGACAACATCTATCAAACCATACCACGCATCTGATTAAAGTCACACAAGCTGACTTTTTAACTTGATACTTACATAAAAAACCTAGATTGCACTATCATTGCAGTATAATATTATTGTCAATGCATGACATTACAATTGTTTTCTGTCATTGTTCGAAAAAGTTGATCGTTTGTAAGTTATAGCTTATTAATAACAGGCTTGAGTTCAGTAAATTGAAAGTGTCGTCTGCTTCAGTAGGTAGGTAGAATACTGCGAGTATGTGCACCAAAAACCTTATGCCCAGAAATGTATAAACCCAGCTTGTACCCCTTTAAGATACTTAGTATATAAACATATATGGACGTAGTCTCTAAATACAATGTGAACTGAGACAATTAAGAAGAACACGCAACCTCGTATTTTCCACTGCACCTGGGTCTCCCTCTGATCATCGTATTCGTGACGTTGAGTCAATTGTTCTGAAAGTATGCAGTCTCCGTGCTTTCTACATTCCTGGCAATGCAGAGATGGGAAACGTTACTTACTATAGAGCGTTAGGTTTGGCTATACACCTAGTTATGCGTGATGAATCCATAAAACTTGCGAATGTTGGTATTCGTCTTCCTGTCTTGCATTTATACTGACATTTTCAACTAAAATCAACTTGTTGTTTTTGAAGATTTATAACCTGTTTCCTTCTTTCGGGAAAGTTACCTCAACATCGACACAGTTTGATCAGAGTTCGTTCAACCCAAAATCTGTCACCATAACAATGCGTTAATGTGTGTTTAATATAAATATTGATTTCCAGCATTTAGGGAAAAAAATATTGACGGTTTTTGATAGATTTTTCCGGCGCAAATATCAAGAGTACAGACTTCCCGAAGACATTATAAATAAGTTAATATTCTGCATCAAGGAGTTTTATGAAGTGTCGACAAAGGTGGCAGACTCGGAGACTCCTTATCAATAAGTGTATATCACCTTTAATATTTCATTTGAGACTGACAAGGCCAAATGATTTACATGTCGCAATGTTGTAAACACTCACTATATCATATCACTATATTACTCTATCGCTTTGCCCATACAAATATTCCAGACGACTAAACTTTGCCAAAACAGCACACGTAGTCAGTTTTTTAATTGACTCCTTTCGTCAATTCTAAATTTGACGTTCTATGTAGGAACCACTGATTTACTTCAACCAGTGCAGCTCTTTATTTAATTCCTGTTTGCTTTTATCATATGTGGACAAAGGTTTGCTAGTAGCCGGACTTTGAAATATCTGTTGACAGTGCTGACAAGGGTGTGACTTTGTCAGTCCATGTTCTGATAGACAACCACTGTCTTTGAATAAACATAATAGATCGCCCTTGGCGTTTCTATCAGTTTGTGCCAAGGGGAGTATACTCACACTGACTGATAAATTGTCGGTCCAACAAGGAAAATGCTAAAATCCTGCCACTGGTAAAATTTTTTGACCAGATAAAATACTTAGAAGTGGGAGCTGCAATGGTATGTAGATTTATTTTCGTTTACTCTTCAAATGACATTTTGTCTCTACACATCAAACTCAAAACACTCCGGGGTAATTTGCAGAATAGTAATATAATATAGATAGATGTCTTTGATTGCAAAGATTCACACACAAGAAAATAAGAGGATTTACAGACCAATACCAATGTACTTTAGGGTATTCTAAACCTGACCTATTGACTGTAGTAGATTTAAAATACGACCGTATTACGGCTCAATTACAGAAAGAGTCTTTAGGACATCTTTCCAATTTGTCGTTACCTCAAGGATATTTCATCTTCAGATTGAACCACAAATCCTCGACAATTTCCATGCAATGACGTGCTATACTCCTTTTGAGACGACGTCCTTTCAAAGAAATGACTTTGTGTAGAACGCAATAAAAAAGAGAACGCCTACTGTTATTTTACACCAAAACGAAAACAGTAAATGTTATGCACATTATGAAAATGGATTCCAATGGCATTGCAATATTCAAGTCATATGGTTTCTATTCTTATTTCGTTATCCATTAAAAATCAATTTGCATATTCTCGATCGATACGGCAAAGTGATTTGAAAGTACGAGTGCATATATTTGCCATGATATGGATGCATATATCTGCCATGTGTATGCATATATTTGCCATATGGTGCCTATTTGTGTTATCGGGATGCATATATTTGCTATATAGGTGCATCTATTTGCCATGTGCATGCATATTTTTGTCATATGGATGCACATGTTTGCAATATAGTGCATATATTTGCCATGATGGTACATTCATTTGCCATGTTGGTGTATGTATTTGTCCTGTGAGTGCATAGACACACAATTGCAATTTTTTATTTTTCAATGTCTGTTGCCAAATGGGTCTTAGTGAATGAGTACATGCATACATGAATATTTATTAGATGAACAATGTATATACATGACTATTTATCAGAAAGAAATGAGCAGTTAGAAGCCATGAAGAGTCAATGTACATCTAATATCTGCTAAGACCCATAAGGCAACAGTGGTACAATTCAAAGAACAATAGAGGTGAACCCGAGTTTTCACTTTCAAATTGGTCTTTCTTGGCAATCGAGCGAAATGAATGTGATGTGATGTGATGTGATGTGATGTGATGTGACGTGATGTGACGTGATGTGAAATCATGAAATCAGAACCCAAACTTTATGAAAATACCTGCATTTCTCGACTGACTTAGAAAGTATACCTCGGCCAGTATAGAGAGAGGATTATATCAAACGTAAGTTATGGTGTAACACCACATTTTGATGGGTGGAAATAAATCAAGTAACAAATGGGATACGCTGCATCACAGACTTCGTATTTCATAGAAGATCCTGCCTGCGACAATTCCTTCCTTTTACTTTTATTTAAATATGTTATACAGGCCACCAACACCCCCCCCCCCATCTACCCCAAACACACTCACAAACTAGAGATAGTTTAACACATTGCAATACCAAAGGTCATTAAAATTACAAGCTTAGAATGAACGCATGTGTACCTACAACATGTGCAGGTGGACAGCAAATCCGGTATTTACTGCGAGACTGTGACAGTGACATTGACATTGACATTTGTATTCATGTCACCCCTTTCATTCAACATGAACAAGAACTTGGAGATCCTTTCTGATCCATTGGATTAACTTAAAGAAATGTGATAGATACAACAACTGCGAGGGGTTTATATTTAGAGATTTTGATAAACTTAAAATCAAAAACAACATTAGTGCTACTAACTGTTTTGATAACTATCGAATAGTGTGGGTCGGCTGATTAGGGAGTAAGTGGACGACTGATGGAGCAAGTCAGTCAGTCAGTCAGTCAATCAGTCAGTCAGTCAGTCGGTCAGCCAGCCAGTCAATCTGTCAGTTAGCGAAATAGTTAGTTAGTTAGTCAGTCAGTCAGTCAGTCAGTCAGTCAGTTGGTTTGTCAGCTAGTCTGTCAGTCAGATATTCAACATACATACATACATACATACATACATACATACATACATACATACATACATACATACATACATACATACATACATACATACATAGAAATGCATAAGGAACTAATAAACCAGTCCGTATATATAGCTGTTAAATCCGACGTTTCGAATAAATATTCTTTTTTAAAGGAAAAAATTGGTGAGACACAGAAATGCCAGGTCAAAACCCGAACATTTCTAAATATAATGGAACAAAACCGCGCGTGATATAATTATATAAACGGTTATACGTGTACATACATACATACATACATACATACATACATACATACATACATACATACATACATACATACATACATACATACATACATACATACATAAAGTCAGTCAGTTTGGGAGTTTCCAAGTGAGTCACTCAATCAGTCAATCAGTCAGTCTGTCTGTCTGTCAGTTAATTAGTCAGCCGGGCGGCGGGCCAGTGGGTGATGAGTCAGTGAGGTTTCACTCATTCATTAAATCAGTCAGTCAGTCAGTCAGTCAGTCAGTCAGTCAGTCAGTCTGTCTGTCAGTCAGTCAATCACTCAGCTACACGTACGTACGTACATTCATTCACTAATTCATTCATACATTTATGACGACAGCCATTTAGTCTGTTAAGCAATATAACCGGCTGTTCATCAGCGAGGCAGTCAACCACCTGTATTTAGTCCTTATGTCCGTGTAAATTACTAAAGGCTGATACGTGTAGAATGCCAAATTAGAGACTACCTAATCTGTCCAATCAGTCTTTGATACCATATACCTTAATTATTTATAACTGTAGACAGGTCTATGTATATGACCTATGACCAAATAAATATTAGAACGGTATAATCAGATAAAAAATCTCATAGTACATACAAAGATAAGATGAAATCACAAAATCTCTGACAAAATCGATCTGCGCTAAATCCATATCAGTTTTAAAATCTCACGATGAATTATTTACTGTCAATGCTGTATCCATTTCTTCCTCCTGACTTAATATAAGCCGAGATAGGCTGTCTGTCTAACAACTTTATTTCAGTATAATAAACGTACGTTACTCAACGACGTCCTGACACAACACACAGGGACCAATTATTGATACGCTTTTAAGGGCAAAATGATACCGTGTAAGATACAGCAATATATTGAAAGGAAGCTAATCAAGGGATGTGTAGTTGTGCAATCTCGTCACGTAATTTCACCGACTTGTTTGAGCTACTTGAAAGTCTGACCGATAGTAATGGTTTTATTAAGGCTTCTAGTAAAATGATTTTCTCTGCAATTCAGTTTTTTCTCGATAGATAGATAGATAGATAGATAGATAGATAGATAGATAGATAGATAGATAGATAGATAGATAGATAGATAGATAGATAGATAGATAGATAGATAGATAGATAGATAGATAGATAGATAGATAGATAGATAGATAGATAGATAGATAGATAAGTAGGTAGGTAGGTCGATGGATGGATGGATAGATAGATAGATAGATAGATAGATAGATAGATAGATAGATAGATAGATAGATAGATAGATAGATAGATAGATAGATAGATCGATAGATCGATAGATGTAAACATACAGACACGGAGACAGACAGACAGATCGTGTCAGCCTTTAGTAATATATATATATATATATATATATATATATATATATATATATATATATATATATATATATATATATATATATATATTACTAAAGGCTGACACGTGTAGAATGACAAATTAGAGACTACCTAGTCTGTCCAATCAGTCTTTGATACCATATACCTTAATACCTTAATTATTTGTAACTGTAGACATGTCTATGTATATGACCTATATATATATATATATATATATATATATATATATATATATATATATATATATATATATATATATATATATATATATATATATATATATATATATATATATATATATATATAATGAAACCGCTCGTGGTACTTATCTGAATCGAACGGTGACAAACTGAATAACACACTAATTATATATTTCAGTGTAAAGCTACCTGCAAATAACGCAGTTTAATCATCTAAGGTTTAACAATACAAAGCTAATATATATAAGTAAAGTTTGCAATATAATCCTTGACTTGCCTTGTATCGCATTACTGTGTCTTTAGACGTGTAGTATAACTGATGGCTATTTCAGTATGATTGGATTACAGTTTATACATAGAGAGGGGGATATAATACAAAACAAAACGGAGTAATCTGTTCTTATTCATTCTTGAAGTCTACCAGTTAGGCATACAGATTACACAAGCATGACTTGCTTTCTTTGATTCATTTCTATCCAGCTACGATTGACATCCGGACCAAAAATTCTGATTTAAATAAGACTCTGAGAAGCCTGTAGGTTCAATAGACTTCAAAGTTGACTGTTTATTCGTAACACAGTTATGCGCCAAGTGCCACAATCGTGGGAGGTTTTAGTTCAGTGGATAATAGTAATACAGGTCGAATCACATGCTTTCATCCACAGGGGAACGTGAAATCCAAATTGGGGTTTTCGCAGACGCAAAGGACTGTGGGTCATTTGCAGTTACCGTGAAACCTATTCTGAGCAATCGGCAGGGCCCCTCTAGCAGGTGCCAGGGTAACAAGGGTTAGATTATTTGCGATTACAAACGATATGACAAGATAGTTTACAACATTTACTGACATGGGTATCATCGAATTCCCACAATGCATCATTCGAGATATTCAAGATGGCGGAATTGAAAGTTTGAAAGTGTCTTGGCACTTGTTCTTTTTCATATATAGTCCTGATCATAAACTTAAAGTCAATGTGGATTATTTTGTAATCAACAGTAACTACACATAGTGAACACTGCACTTACGTGTGGATACTTCTTCATAATGGGATTTTTTGTTTAAATGAAAATCGATAAATATGCCTACAGTGATGATAATTGGTGTAAAAACTGGCACGAAAACTGAGATCGATGTAAAAAGAATTGTTTGAGTACTTGGTAACACAAACACGTACGAGTGTCGTTCCACTAGTGAAAAAAACAGACTGCGATATCGATCTCTTAGCCAATGTATGAAATTACTATTGCACTTTTATTGTAAAGTCAGAAATAAATATTAAATTTATATTACTTCAAAAAACATACACTTTGAACTAAACAGTTGTCTATTCAATCAAAGGGGTTAATCGGAAAGTGACAATCAATATATTCTTTCCAGAAACTGAACAGACTAATTTGATGGCCTTTCCTCAAATGTTGCACACAGTCATACCCTTCTTCTCCTTATATTAACTTCACATAATCCGGTTTATTGGTGGATCAATGAAGGCAGTATTGCAGTAAATTGACATTCAAAAGGTTTCCTTCTGTTTGACTTTCCGATGTCTTTTAGCTGTATGGGGTGAAATGAAATGCTAAAGAAGGGTTGATGAAGTCTGCTTTCTCAATTAAGTGAATGTGTAAAGCCTAACGGTACTTTATTTGAAAGGAAGGGTGATATACAGAGTCGCGACTGTGCTACAGTGACGTGTATTTCTCTACAAGATCGGCTTCTTTTGAGTCGAGTTAGATAATTTATTTAGAGTCGGAAATATACAACTCCAGACATCAGCGGTCTTCCAGCTGTCTGTTATTTGTCCATTACTCTAATTACACACGAACACTTTTGAACTTTTAAGGGGAAAATCGGCAGTAAGGTTTATCGCATGGATTTTTGTTGTATGGTATCGCAAATTATAATGTTCTCAGAATCAATGTTTGTCGAAGTCGAAGTTTGATGATGATGATGATGATGATGGTGGTGGTGGTGGTGGTGGTGGTGGTGGTGGTGATGGTGGTGGTGGTGGTGGTGGTGGTGGTGGTGGTGATGATGATGATGATGATGATGATGATGATGATGATGATGATGATGATGAGGAGGAGGAGGAGGAGGAGGAGGAGGAGGAGGAGGAGGTGGAATGCCTGCTATCTTGATATGAATTCCAACTGTAGAACTAAGATAATATCATGAGAAAGAACTCAAACATATACGAGCAGTTTTGTAGTATATTATGTAAATTAACTTTTCTCACTCTACTGTGTTTGCAAATACTTGTCAATTAACTGACGCCTTGGGCTTTAAGTTGCGCAAACCCCGTTGCCAAACTTCCAACGAACGTCTATGGCCAAACTAATCTTGCTAATTGCTGTCGAATTTAGAGCTTAACGTTCCATCGACATCAAATCGTTAAGTCGTTTAAACGTGGCAAAAATATAGTGAAGATATAACGACATTATTTAGTCGACAACAGCTAGCTCTCTACGTTAAGCTGTCATCCTTTCATGGAGGTAAAGTCAAGATATCGTATTTTCCCTTGTTTATTGCCATGAGCGTTTGCATCGCTGTGATAATTCCATGTATAAATTTGTGAGTTTCGATTCAAATGGAAGGAAATAATGAGCTTATATTAGTGAGCTGTATTACCATTAAAGCTAAAATTAGAACGCTCGTTTGCATGCATGCCCAAAAAGTGGCGTCTTCCGGCACGTAATTCAATCTCCCTCCTACTGGGAAATGTTACCTGTTTTGTTATGTACGCCGAGATAACAGGGTAATGACAAATAATAGACTTTGTCAGAACTCTTCACATCACATTGCCATTTTCACCATGCCGATACATTCTACTTCAGATCACTGAGATTCTACTCAACAGACAAGCCCTAATATATTCACTGTTTTTGACATTTACAGACATTCGCCGTTTTCAATCGCAGATAGTTTTCCTCGAGGAAGAGAAACATTATGACTACAGATAATAGAGTTTGTGTAGTAATACTTCTATAGCATTGAAGACAAGTATCTTGAAACAGAACAATGTCTCAAGTTTTATACACAAGAATGTTACTAATATTGCTATATTTTATCGTCTGGCTCGATGAATTATATACATTGCTATTCCATCGTCTGGCAGTACAATTGTTTTACATATATTGGCGCATATATGTCATGACTTGTGGTAATATCGCGGCGGGCGGGTGATACCATTGTTACTCTGTAATATAAATGATTTGTACTGATGAGAGCAGTGTTGTTTATAATATCAGAATATTCATTAAATTGTTTATATTATTCATTAGTGATAATGCTATTAAAGTCACAGTATGTGGTAATGTGAGCTATGTAACTGTGACAATGTTGATAACAACGCTCTATTTCAGATTTACTTTTTTCGATTGTACAGTGATGACAACTTCAACTTTAAACACCTGCGTTGTCTACCCGAGTAATTCATGCATACAGATATCCATCCATCCATCCATCCATCCATCCAACCATCCACACACACACACACACACACACACACACACACACACACACATATATATATATATATATATATATATATACTTACAAACGCATACATACATACATACATACATACATACATACATACATACATACATACATACATACATACATACATACATACATACATACATACATACATACATACATACAAGTAAATAAATAAATAAATAAATAAATAAATAGACAAGTACATGAATAAACGAATAATTGAAAAATTAATTTCAATAACCCGACCAGATATTTAAAGCTCTAACAGCTGTGACTATTGTAAGCTTTTCCAGATTATGAAAAACCCAACCTAAATTTTCCCAGCAATAATGTTTTATATATCCATAAATCTTCAGAATCTGTTGTCCCATTAAAGCGATAAAATAGATACTGAAATGCCCCTACGCTAGCTCCTTTGTGTTTTTAGTTTTCACGAATTTCTGTGCTCAGATTGGGATTCAGGCCCTTATTTAGTAAATTCAGTCGGTATGCCTGTTGTTTGTACACAAAGAAAGATTACTGGGTACAAGATACACAAAAATAAAAGGGTTTGTCATGCAACTGGATATAAATATTAAAACGAATGTCGAGAATCATAGCCAAGGACAGTTTCGTGTAGCTTTAATTACAATTGCAATTATCTCGGATCCTTGACAACGGAGTAATAATTATGAACGGAATGATAGAGCAACTTTATACCGAAAACAAAAGAAAACGAACTCAACAATAAATTGAAAAAAAAAATATCATGGACAAGATGCCTTGGCATCGCCTGGAGTCTCTTGAGATTCCAGAGTAAAATTCCGTTAGGAAGTGATATTATCAACGTTGAGTTTAGGGATTGATAGATGGTTTCCGGGCAAAGGGATATTGACGACTAGGAAAATCGCATGGCAAAGCTGGAAACGACATGCCATTTTCAATCATTTGACAGTTATTTGAACGAGAAGAACATATTGTTAATGAATTCTTGTCTCTGATAATTTGATTGATGTAATTTTAAATTTATACAGTATTTACCAGTTTTCTGAGTGTTGATTGTCTTATTTTACACTATTAATTACAATTACGGACATTGGCAAACGGTCACTGTTACATAGAAAATGATGTTCATCACATGTGGATATTTTTTATACAAATATGGCATCCTCAAAGTTCCGAGAGGCTGGATTCATAAAATAAATATGAATTTGATGCGAACAGCATACGCTATACACCCAGGGGGCATAACAAATTTGTCTAGATGCCCCATATGGAGAACGGGTTGAAAATCCAGTTAGAGATTATTTGTAAACATTTCAGTGGAAGAACCGCACGGTGGTATCGTTTGCTATATTAAAAACCTGTGATATATTTTCGAAATTATATCTGTACAATGCGAAACACAGTGGCTTATAACGATCATTCGCTCTATGGGGACAGATTGCAAGCATCTTTTGAAATATAATCAGCCTGTACGGATGAGTACGCAGGTATAAATATGAACAACGCCCATAGATTTGCATATAACAAGATGACGCATTACTGCCGTAGAGCGCATGCGTTGTCGAGATTTTAGTCGTGTTTTCATTGTGTACACCGAACGCCTTGCCATACGATCGTGTTTGCTGCAGCTCCGTATCATTCGCAGTGGTTGGATATTTGACGAACACAAAAGCATACTTTTTACTCAAATTGGGAGGCAAACTGTACTAAAATGGCTCACATGAAGAAAATCACCAAGAAGCACGAGAAATTTGAGAATTTTCTCTCGAAATTCCCAAATACAGGGAGGCTGACGGCGGATAGATTTGCTCAGATATGGCAGCACTACGATTCGAATGGTAAGCTAGATATGCTTCTATGTTGTATTGTGTACAAACTTAAATCACAAACGAGTCCTTGATTTAACGTTTATATTTCCCACAAAATCATCCTTTTCAATTTCCGTGGTAATTTTTTAGAGTACTAATATTCACTCGAAAAAAATGACTAATTGTCAATTATTTTAATAATTTCGTGTACAACATACTAGTAATTGCATGGCGTAAATATCGTCTGCTACGAAGGAAGATTTAAATACCATTATCCCAGCCCGCTTTTTAATGTTGTTCTCTTTCAAAAAGGATTTACTATAAACGGGGCTGGATATACAACAAAAACCGGCTATTGATTCAAAATGATTACCGACTTGTGAAATTATTAACAACGGGCGTTATTATTCCTAAGTTATTCAATACTGAGAAATGATGTTTGATGTAACCTTTTGCGCATAACTTCAAAACGACGGATTTATTATTGTCGCCATGGTAATCAGACAACTAAATTGAAGTGACAATGTAAACAGGCAATATGTCATTAAAGTCCATGAATCTAGGCACAGACGCAAAGTAAAGCATATATATATATACGTTTTGGTATCAGCCTGTTCGGAGATCGGATGTAGGCTGCGTGACTCGTTTCATAGTTAAAACACTACGACATAGTATTTTCTGTAACTTAATTATTGATCTGTATCGCTATTTACAAGTGAAATCTAGTATTTAATAATTGGTATTATATAACTATTCAATTTTTTTTTAATAAATAAGATAACATTACTCACCAGCGAGATAATCTTTTTGCATTTGCAATACAATGCAATATCATTGAATAAAAGATTCAGACTCTACAAAAAGCTATGAAGTCTGACTTGATGAATTGGAGCAAAGCTATTAAAGTGTCTCCGTATTATGCTGTTGGCACTGAACTAGAACTTAACGCATGCGTAGATGGGATTTAAGGGCAGGTGGCTGATCGCTATCTTACAATCACTAAAATATGCATCGTCTTCATAATATCATAACCGCTCAAAAATCACATAACTATACTTGTCATCAACTTCCTCTCTCGATAAATTTACCTTTATAGAACGTGATGAAGTGACTTTAACCCTCATTTATTTCAATCATGCGATAACGAAGGTGAATAAAGCTATATTTAATCTCATTTTCAAACAGACCTTGTTTACACAAAATGATGGAGAGCAGCGAACTACTGTAGTGTTGAGAAATTACTTTTTCAATCTATTTCTGAGCCAAACAACTATGTCTTCCGGGAATGTAAACGCGGTACTCCTCCTTTATCAAACAAAGGAAATTAGCTTTTAGACGAACCAAAAAATCATTAACACTCTAGAAAATCGATTTTCTACCTAATTGCCTTTGTCATATTCATTACATTATCTTTATTTTCGCTTTTAATATCAGGATTATTTCTTAGTAACATGCATATATATAGAGATATTGATTTTGTTTCACAAAAACATTGGGTTAATTTCAACAACGCACATTTACTTATTTGGGTAAGAAAGTAAACAAAACAGAGCATTTTGAAATATTCCGGTTAAATTTCTGTAAGGTGTTGGTTTTAGGTCAGGAATGACAATATTTGTTTATGGTAATGTTTTAAAATCTTAAAGAGAAATTGCAATTACAGATGTTGTAACGGTAGTTTCAAGACCTTGGTATAGTTGTGACACATGTTTGTAAAACTCTTACAAATCTCCAAACGTTCAGTGGATGTCGTCTGCCAACAAGCCATTTTCACTCTTCTTTTCAAAATGCATGTGTGTCACATAAACGCAAAATAACACATTACTTCACTAGCTTTAAAAATCCTTAATACATTTATGAATCCACTAGCTAAATATAAACAGCCCTTTGATTAGTCAGTTCAGAGGTTTGATTCCATTTTATGGTAATTTAAATCGTATATTGATTTCTTGTTTAGCCATTTTCGGATTTTCCTTTATTCTGATTGTAAAGATATTCCTTCTCTACAATGTGCGACACAGCGACTCGACTGTATTTTTTCGACCGAGTTAAAATCTCATATTTGGTATATTACAACGGTGACGTCTACGCTAAGCCTTCCATTCTAAAATGAATTTAAGATTTTGCAAACAGTTCAAATAAACGCCAAAAAAGGAGAAGTGTTTTAGGTGGGAAAATAGCTGTGCTAAATATATAATATCCATCCACGCCACACAGATGAGAATTATGACGACGATGCAAATGTCAACAGCAGCCCATTAAAAATGTGAAGCTGATATCAGTGATAAGTAACGCGTGTCTAGGAAAGTTATGCAACGTATCCACCTGGAAAGAAAATGCGCTCAGGATAGGTTGTGTCAGTAAGCCTAGATGTTAGGAGAGGATACTGATAATCCTCGTCTAGATATCACAGTTTCATAATTATCTGATTTTGAGCAGAGATTTCCGTTATATGCAGCGACATCAAAACTTTAGGAGACGAAGAAAAGAATAAGATGGTGTTCTATTTCGAAGTACACGAAATATTTGTAAAATAATGACATGTACTTAAGTCAATATATATTACATGTGAATGCAGTTGTGTTGCTACCAACATAAACCCTGCAGGCTTTGCTATTGAGTCTATGAATAAAAACAGATTAAAATGCAACTGCGGCAGCTGTTTGTATGTAGTAATAATTCTAAAGACATCCTCAGTACACCACCCATTGCCGACACCTTTACAGCGTTATTTTTCCTGAATAACAATAATCTTCCTATATTATTGATTTTTGAATATAAATAAACCATTTAACTGACATTTGCAAATGACTAAAATATAGTTTGCATTTTGATCTCACCACGTGTACAACCATTTTGGTGATACAAAAATCATAAAAGTGTAATACAATCTGGATATCCGTTGTACGTATTTGTTTTGACCATACCCCGGTCAATACAGAATTATTCACTTCATGTTTGCATTATCAATCAATAAAATGAACTTGCATATTGATCTAGCCTGTGTCATACATTAAGCGTGCATTTCATCCAACTTTAGATACTCTTCTTGAGTAGTGATGGATGCTGCATGTTAACCATATAATGAAATGTTGCAAGGTTAATAAGATAAAATCATACAAAATATTTCCATAATATACTTAAGAAATACATAAATGCGATATATGACAGGATACATGCCAATGTTGTAGGCAGGAATCGTAGCGACAGAAACTGGCATAATACTTGAAATTCTTCCACGTTGCATAATTAGCATATAGAATATGAATAAATTTATAGCTTCTGCTTGTAAATTTTTAAGAGATATGAAATATTGTCGTGAACATTAGTGTATATATATAATATATATAACTTTAGGTTCTGTCTGTATATATATTACTGACCAAATCAGATGGATAACCTATGTGTACGTCATGCATCTAAATCATAAAAGTAACTACTTCGTTTGAATATACCAGTATTAAATTAGCACACCTCAGTAAGTTTTCATAACTGTAAAGGGACCTTATCCCGTCCAACAATAAACTGTTTTGTGTGAGTTTGTCAGCCTGTATTACACGATTCTCTTAGGTGTGACAATCACTATTAAAAGCAGCTTGGTAGCGAGTACACTGCTCAAAGGTAGGATACGTAACAGCTTTACACTAAGCCCATTAGTAGAAGACTTGGAAATGTATCAAAAAATTAGGTAAGGCATATCGCCTTGGGTGTGGATTAAAGTCAGAAGTAAGATACATCCTAAATAAAACCAACAGTTGGAGATATAAACAGACTTTAATGTCATTAAATAGGTTGTCTTAACTACAACTTAATCTCTACATTAAAGTTCATTTTGCATTTATATGTATATTTCTTTATAAACGGCTACAGGAAAACAGTGAGAATATATTATGTGACACATCGACACAAGATATATTTTTATTGGCTTTATAGTATGGTTTATTTTACCTTTGTTACACAACCGAGCTGCGAGTATAACAATCCATTATGTGCAACAGGGGAGAGCTATCGATCTCGTTTAAAAGTGACATAGTACATATTGCAGAAGAGATATGTCCACAATGCATATTTGTATAGCTGTCACGTGAAATGTGTGCGTGTATAGATATGAAGCAGACCTCCTGCGTTTGCTCACTATTACTTAGTTCGCTGAAAGCATAGAAATGATTGCGAAGTCATGTGATCAAATCCGTCAACAGTTAAAATCATATTTTCTGTGATATACAGTATTTATTTCAAAATGCAAAAGCAAAATGTAGAGGTCAAATTTAGATGTAGAATTTCCATAATTATACGATGATGCATGTAATTGTATTCTAGATTATTTTGTCAATGAAAACTTCTAATTTTGCGAAATTTAAGTCCGGTAAGTAACTTATTATGATTAATACTGTAACTCTAATTCCATACAAATAAAAAAAAAAGATAATATTGCCTCATGCTGAAACCCAAACTCTTCCTTACAAAAGCAAAGGGAGACTCATTTGCAATACGAACAGCGACAGAAACCTCAACATGGTGCTCTAGATTTCTCAGGAATCATGTCTTCTTTTATATGTCCTCTAACAACCACTATTTGAACCATAAGTTTATGTAATTATCATGTTAACAATCAACTAGGTAAAGCGACAACTGACATGTAAAGAATTCCAAATAAGCTTGCCATTGCTTGACCTTAAAGAAGTACATTGAGAAAAATAAGAAATTAATTGTGTTCATCATGATTAATATCAACTGTCCTTGGTCAGTGGCACGTCTCCAGAATCTGACCTCAGCACATTAAAATAATTGGATAATTTAAGTTTGCTTAATTGAAAATATAATTGGTCTGAGCCCTAAAATGGTTCAATTCAGCATAAAGAGTATTAAGTCCCGGTTATCCCTAGCATTGAAATTGTATTCAGATTGGATATACCTTGATGTCAAATCCTATACTAATGAGCTTCTGTTTGCACTTACAATGACTGTTTTGACCTCAAGTTTTGATATCAAATTTTCGTATCTCTGCCAATATCTCGCTTTTGATAATTACTGACCCTAATCTCATAAAGCGTTGTCTATTAGTCATTGACGGTGCATACTCATCTCAACCATCAAACATGACATCGCGCCCACTAAACATTGTTCTGGTCTCCTGTGACCATTGAACTAAGTACGCTGTGATTAAATCAAGATAGTACTGAAGGAAGAGTTCATTATCAGCCCACTTTTCCTCGTATAATCGATTAAAATGACTATGATTTAAGTGATAAGAAAATAGAATTATACCGAGCTACCACTATGTATATGATGCAGCTATGCAGATTGATTACAGTTTGTGTTTTTGTCAAGCAGAGTTGTTGAGTCGTGTGTTTCCGATGTTCTACATTCATGTCAACTAGTTGTAACCATAGACATTTGAGAACGCCAACGTCTATGTTGTAACAAATCCTATACATCTATATGAATTACTATTCAAAGAACTGAGGTATTACCTATCGAATCTTATCAATTTCAGCTGAATACGTGACCTCGGGTCATACAAGAGTTCGACTATTTTCAAGACAATGTTTTCCCTGGTTGCATTTTGTTATTAATTTCCCATGTGATATTAATCCCTAGGTATATACACGCCGAGTTGTCCATTAGATTTATCATCATTATAAGATTGGTTTCGGTGATGAAATTTCGAAAGATGGTGTATTTGTCAATCTTTCCATGGACTTGGCAAGTCTGAAAACGATTGTTTTTACCAAAGTTTGTGTATAGGAAAATTGATGCAAATGTAGACGCCGATGCAATTATAGTTCGGTTATGCCTGGAGATAAGACATCGGCAACTGTTGCACATTTACATATCTTTACTGTTCACATCACGTCTGAGATAGAAATTAAGATAACTCTAGTATATAAAAGAAGTCTTCCCATGGGCATGGGTTTAGGAAATATATGTACTTTAGTTGTCGAATCTTTCATCTGAATGTCGCCAAGAAGTATTCAGGTATTGAATACATTGTACTATGAAAAACGTATTACCCACTGTAATTTACACAACTGTAATTTCTCTGCTCTTGCTAAGGTTCCTATACAAGACAAACGTTCTATGTATATCTGTAAATGTCAGCAGTATGTTGTATACACGCCTAATGAATGACTAAATCTCTAAAGATATTACCTATTGGTATGTTTAACATGTTCTTTTAAGTTGTCTCATTGTACTACCTAACGTCTAGTTATCTCATCTACCATAACATTAATGATAAGGAGATTCTTCTTTTCTTTGCCTGACTGGACTACACAAGAAAACTCAAACAGACAGCGAGTTGAAGCTAGTTTAATTTACTCTAAGTGAACATGCCCATTGATAGTTTTAATTTGATTCAAGCGTTCACCTAAAAAAGAAGATATACAACATTTTCCAACACTAATCAATGTGCATTACCAGGACAATCCATAAATTAGAACCATTAAATAGTCATAAACCTGGCATGTTAATCCAATTCATCAGGTAGAAGTTGGCTGTAGAGCGAGACAAGATAGACTCAATTGACCACTTTATCTTCTAATAGACATGGATCTTCAGTGTAAACTTTGATAACCATTTGATATTGCCCATACATTCAAATAGCTGACAATTAACTTTTCTTTGTATTGCCGTACGTGTATAGATTTCAGAACTCGTGGGATAGCAACATGACTCAAACGCAGCACTTGACGCGAGAGTTAAGGCTGAAACATTAAAATATGAAACAATGCTGCTGCTGCTGCTGTTGCTGCATGCTCTCTCTCTCTCTCTCTCTCTCTCTCTCTCTCTCTCTCTCTCTCTCTCTCTCTCTCTCTCTCTCTCTCTCTCCCTTTTAGTTCTATTCCTTTTTTATCTCTTCCCATTCACGTCTTGAAGGTACGATGTGAAATTCTGGTGATAAGACGCGATATCTATATCGTAGCACACAGGACTTGCAATAACCTCGGGCCTAACCTTTCTTATGACGAACTGTTATCATTTCAGATATAACAGTAGCGACATGTAAAAGTAATTGTTTGAAGTAACTTTAACCAAATATAAAAGTGGTATACATCCCGTAACTTTATGATACTTCAATTGACAACGTTTGTATTTATCGCCACATTACTCGACAATTAGAAATATTCAATATGTTTCCAATTGTCTATTACACAATTAGGTACAACTGTTACTATTTTCGTTGTAAAATAACATTGTCTGTGATCATGAAAATATTGTCCTTACCACTGTGACAGTGAAGTCTGGGAGAAATACTTTACACCTTCAAAGCCAGATTTAATTGTCCAACATCAATAAAACACCATTCTGATTCAGTCAATGCTATTTGAGAACGAACATGGTAACATGCTCATTACGAGTTTAGACCAAGATACATTTGTATTCAAACTAAAGGAAAGTTGTTATGATCATATAATTTCAAAGATAAAGAGCACTTAGTACCGTGATGATGTCTGTGTCTCACCCTGTAAATAATTGCTGACTATGATAAATGTACAACTATCTTGTTTATTGACGTATCCTGGGGCAAAGTACGAACAAACTACCAAATACTCTACGAATTGCATTAATGTGAGGCACTTCAATTTAGTCCTTCTTTATCTCCACCCGTACTTCACAACTCAGTAGTCAGTATATATTGTTTTGGTATAAGTTCTTGTGGGTATGGGAAAGAATACACAATAGGCAAATTAAACTAAGCATAACTTTGAAAAGGTCATGACTGTGCTATACGACACAGGCTGCATATGAAATGGTTGTAAGGTTTACTTGTTGAATTTAGCTTAAGGGATTGTAAATCTTCTGAGGATTGGGTAATGGCGTTTAATAGGTAAGATTATATATACATTGAAGGCTTTTCAAAAAGCAAAGATAAAAGAGTTTGATCAACTATGTAATGAGTTCAGTCATAGAATGACCTATGAATAGTTAGCAATGACCTTCGAATACTAATATTATGCAAAGTGTGGCACGAGTATCTAAAGGAGAAAATTTGGTATTAATTTTACAATGTTTACATTTCAAAATATTCATGTCAAAGTACCAAATTTGTGATTTAAATTTGTGTAATTACAGTAAAATGTATACCCCTGTGCTCTCTATAATTGTTGCTTACGTTCACCATGGTGTTTTTTGGAAGAGCTTGACATTTTACGTACGAGACGATAATAGTGTTTCACTGTGATGCATGCTAAGTACAAATCTGAGATGTTGATAGTTATAGGTGCATGCGACATGTAAAGAACAGGTCCAAAAGTTCAAAATCATTCATCAATGATGAATTGGATGAGTTAATACTACATTTGAATTTACATGAATCTGACAGTTCATATGTCCCTATGGAGATGATAACGATGGCAATGGGTGAAGTGTAATGACCTCTATTTGAGTCACATCTGTTCTTGTTGAATACAAAAAACAACGAATGGTGTGTGAATATGTTTTACTAGTAAATGTTACTGCCCGTCTCTTGTTTGGAAATGTCTTCAAAGATTACGCTGACGTCCGGACATTTATAGATTTTCCCAATAGTCCATTAATCTCCTGTGTAATACAAACAAATCGTAATTTTCATCCGTAAAATTGAAGTTATATATTGAGGGTTTTTAATAATATTTATGATGCACTGACTTATCCCTACCATTCCATGAGTTACATTAATGACATATTCCCAATCACACGAACTGGTTATTTCGTATGTCATGCTTAAAATCTTTAAACGTTTTCAGTAATAACCTAACTGTCAGTAGGTTTGAGAAGCCAGGCTGTAACAAGCTTAAGATCGTGTCTTGAATATACAATCTACCAAATGTTACAAACGTTGCTGCAAATTACCTCTAAAAGTGTCCATGGTTTTCAAGTAATAGTCTTCATATAGCTAAAATATAGGTGTAATTACCATCAATTTTAATGTTTCCGTCAAATTGTCGTTCTAAATGATCACTTTAAGAATTAGACAGTTAATGCATTCCATCACGACAACTGACAACTTCATTGGAAAACTGTAACAGTCTAAAGATTGGGAACAGTTAATAATCGTTATCTTTTAGCAGATGGAAAAGCTTTTCCTAATTACTGAAGGTGAATTCGTAAAGCACATTTACAAAATTTACTAATAGCAACACTTTCAAGTCAGCTGTGCAATTGTAATGTTTAATGTTGGCGATCCTGTCCACCAAATATAAATTACCCATATCACAGCGAATTGCCAGATTAGTATTTAGCTTTAATTGGAATTATATATTGAATGCAAAATCCATGAATAAATGATGAAGAAGTAACCAAGCCTTCTACACATCCTGGTGCAATATTGGCTTTAGTTTTCTTGTCACCTGGGATTGGACAAAGCCCTGGAGACACGAAATGACTGAAGTAGGATAGGATCAGATATGTCTATTAAATAAGACAGTTGGCAGAAGGGATCATGATTGTTTTTCCGATCTGATCGCTTATGAAGGACAGTACTAGTGAAATTGAAGCATGAGACGTTCGAGAGGAGATGAGAGCGACGAGTCAACAAGTTGGAGAGGTTTGACTGCGAGACGAAAATGTCACGATCACATGTGTGAAGATTTTGTTAATCAGTTCTAAATCCTTTTCGATGAGAGTTAAGTCAGGCGTATCAAGTATTGATCTCTATGACTAGATGAAAAGTGTCTCAATGAGACTCCTTGTTTCACCGTCTTCTGATCATGTTGAAAGAAAAGACTAATTTCTGAAAGTTAAATTAATGAGCAAAGGTGGTCGGTTAGAAACTTTCAAATTGACTAGATGCGACTCGTAAGGTATGACTCTACTTAGCAGCAAATTAAAGTGTCTTCACATTGAGTTTTGGACAAATTTATGCCTTGAGCACTGCTGCTCTATATTGTGTTTCCAAGGAAATACGTATGTTTTACTTCTCTTAAAATTACAGCCCAGGTGGGCCATTAATTTGTACACATTAACTTTATATATCAGCACAATATACATATGCAGAGCATCGTGCCGCCAAAATTTTATTCATCTACAAAGGTGTAACAGTGACAAATTTGACCACTTTCGATAGATAGAAGATTCACAGCGCCAAAAAACAGGGACCCGAGGGGAATAATTCCGTCAATGTGGTATAAATTTTGACACATCTACAAACTTGTGACAGTGACCAATTTGACCACTTTAGATGGATAGAAGATTCATGCCGTCAAAAAACTGAGAGTAGCTCAAGGGAAAGAGTTCCGTCATGTAGGATAAAATTGTAAATGTCTATGGCGTGCAACAGTGACCAATTTGACAACTTTCATTGGATAGAGGATTCATGCCGCCAAAAAAACTGTTAGAAGCCCAAGGGGAAGAGTTCCGTCAGTGTAGGATAAAATTGGATGTGTCTACAAACTTGTGACAGTGACTAATTGACAAGTTATCAGTCTCAGATGAAACACCCAATAAACGAAAATCCCTCAATTAAAATCACTCAAAAATAGGCTAAACCTATTTCAATAGAATTTGACCTGGAATTAAATAGGGACCAGAGATTTTCACTTCAAAATTCTTCTCTGAAACGTAATTGAAACAGAATTAACTTTTGTCTTTCAAACTTTGGTCCTTATATAGCTTTTCCATATGAGAAAAAATATATCTTCAAATAGGATAAGAACTTTAAGGACTGATGGACATTCATAACGAACTTTTATAACTATACTCTAGCAGATAGATTGAAGCAATAAATATCATTCGGCCAAAGTAGTCTCAAAGGTTCCACCGAAATATATCAACTTTACTCCTGAGATTAAAATATCTCATATTTACGGTTGATGTGTCAAGTAATAACTGAGTGACTCATTTAGAGAAATTTGAGTTGTATGCATGGATTGATAAATATAAGAAGAGATGTCGAAAACACTTTCATTTTTCCTACAGCTACTGCCCTCTGTTTCTGACAACTAAAGTCTTTTACGTGAATGGGTTCTCTGAGTCTAATCTTTATTGATGTGTGGCATACTGTTAACTGAATATTGAAATAATTTAGTTAATGAATTACCAACATTGCGTTGCCAGTCTGAAGGCTATAACAGTTTTGAAACCACTCAGGGAGGAAATAGAGTGATGTGTGAAATTCTATTGCCTAAGTAACACAGTGCGGAGTAATGTTCTGGTCATTTTAATAACTGTCACCATTGATGCCCACTAAGATATTTTATAGGGAATATATGAATAGTTTCAATAATCAGCTATTTGTCGTTTAAAATACACATATACCTCCTACAGTACCGTCTCTTGAAAACATCGGATATTGTTTGAAGGCGAATTATATCAATATGGTGAAATCAGTTTACATCCATCAGTTATTAACAATTTCATTTACGGTCTGCATATCTGGTATTTATGGTTGTCATGGTTACCATGAATTCCACATCGTAACATTTAACGATTTAAATTAAAGTTAACATAAATGGTCGTCATTTTTGTTTCGTGACTATCGACCATCATATCATATATCCAGGAATGCAAAGTAACATAGCTAGGATACGTGTAAAGGGACCATATGGTATTTTTAATTGCATCTACGTTATATTCAACTGACAATTGCGCCAGTCATACAAAACATCTGATCCGTTCCATTTTCTGAAGATTTCATAACCATGACAGATGTTTATAAAATTGTTAGGTTAATTGAGTATGCAAATTACAAATGAAAGGATATATACTTATATACTAGCCCGGCTCTCTAAAATTGGTGCTTTTTGTGATATGATGCCAGTATAAATTGATATGATCATTATACATATTTCCTGGTCGTCTATCGCCACCCTTATGTCTGTATTCTAATAACCACGTGAAGTGTGGATATACATTGTGTGTTCGTCACATCACAGTTTATTTATGCCTGGCAAGGGATTTAAATTGTAATAAACTAGTAAGGTTATTACTTTATCACGATACTACTACACAATAGTGTAAAGAAGGAGGTATTCACAAAGGTGTGGTGATAAATACCTGGTTTTATTTCCCAGAAAGATCAGCTTCATTGCTTGGTACCTGAATAACGCAATATCAATTTAATGACAATTATTATATGCTATTCTGGCAAATAGATTAAAATGGAGGATTTTAATTTTTGTCTAAATCGATTTAGCTCACTCCATCATGTACTTCATAAAACTCGTGTTTTATTGTCAGTATGTATTTGGGTTAGTTTGACATGATTCAATGAGTGACCTGCTTTGATATGGTGATGACCAGTGCGTTATTTGTGAAATTGGGGAAGCAAACGAACAAACAGGAAATTGCGTGTTTAAGTAAATGTGGGGGCTTTTGAGGCTGTTCGCTTTTGTCGTATTTTTAGCACCATACTTTTTGCACACAAATGACGAAAAGATATTTAAAAATCTAAAAGTTTTTGAAACAAATCTTCGAAAACCATAGTTGAGATATGGTTGATATGTGACACAGGGCTTCTACATGTAAATGAACTTCAACTACATTAAGATAACATAGTCTAGAGGCTACCCGTTGGATTTGAATTTGAAGATATCCAATTGTGAGAGGCGAGATCTTCAGATTCAAAACCAACGGATAGCCTCTAGACTAAGAGAACTAGAACCACGCTTTGGTGAACAAAAGTATAATTGTTGACTTTGTTCTGATGGAATTATTTCCTGCATGTAGAAGGAATTTGGTTTATCAAAGTTGCATGCAGTCGCTGTCACTTTATCGTATCATATTACTAGACTGCAGGTATGAAATATAGATTACATTCAACATGAAATATGAAACGAATCGCAATCTATCAAGTGTTTCCTATACGATGTCATTGTACTCTACATAGCAATTTCCCTAATGGACAAGCTTAATAAAAAATTATGTGGTTATGATTGACTTTTTTTAACATGATTTGAAATATTCAACATTTGAGTACAAGCCTTAGTTTAACATGCCGTATAATGTTTTTTAGAAGAGCGGTACTACAAGAATTGACTGAAATGTAAGTGTTGTTTATTATCATACTGGTACATTTTCTGGCTATAGAATTACAAAATTGCTATATTACTTGGAAATTAGTACACACATTCTAATAATTTGCATTGATTATATAACTAAAACTAACAATTCTTAACATCATATTAAAATCGTAGCAATCTGTATCTGCATCAGTTTTCATGTAAGATTCATGTTTTCATGTTTGCACTATATCAATTCTGGAATTTGCAATATCTAAACATTATTGCATTTTGTCGGTGGGTTGTCGGTGGCCGAGTGGTTAAACCAGTAGCCTCTTACAACTGCGTCGGGGTTCGAACCCCTGTTGGAAAATAAATAAATAACATAAACACATTTTGTGAATAGACTTATTCGGTCGGTCGACTGATCGATTTATCAATGTTATACTTCAAAATGGCCCCCAAACACTGCATTTTAATCAGTCTAAGGCAAAATAATAATCGATGGTTTCTTCGAAACCAAGATGGTAAACAACAAATATTCTAAGTGTTTTCGAAAGGGCCAAGAACAAGCTTTCGTGGCAACATTTTGAACCCTCCGAACTACTTTGAAAAATTGGCTGCTAAAGTTTATACCTTAAACTATAAACCTGTATTCTTCATCCTGCAGAATGCTGTATAAGTCTTTTACAGCTATCGTGGTAAAACGCAAGTAAATTACATGACATGCTAATAGGTGTTTTATGGATACGCCTGGGACAGACTACATACCCTTCACGGTGATGATTAGATCAATCAATCAATCAATCAACTAATCACATCAACCAATCTGTTCGTTTCACGAGTTACAATTTCATGCTTACCATTTTACAACCTCTTCAGTTTTTAACGCAAAATTACTTCTTGAGTGAAATACTCGGGTTATCGCCTTTTGGCTGTTTGCCAAGTTGTTGAGCTCGGCCGGCTAAACATGTTCTAGAGTTCACTTATGTAGACCGAACATCTAAGTGGTTTTAATACTTGGCTGCAACTCTTAAACAATACACATATCGAACAAGAATACATTGACTGAAAATTATATATATATATATATATATATATATATATATATATATATATATATATATATATATATATATATATATATATATATATATATATATATATATATTAGTATATATTAGTATATACCCAGTTTTATACAGTTGAATTCCCTTGTTGTCTAGTAAACCTGGAATGTTTACTCCAAAGCTGTTTTACGATTGAATCAAGCTCTATGCTGTACGAATGTTAAGTCAATATATATGTGTGTGTACTAGGTACATACTTAGCTCCCTGCGCATCGATCTTCACGTTTCTAACTTTTGTCAATGCCTTTTCAATTCCCTTGTTGTCTAGTAGACCTAGAATGTTTACAGCAATAATGTTTTACGAGTATGATTTTTAAATCAAGATATGTGTGCATGTACTACTCACAAGGTACATACTTACTTAACTCCCTGCGTATCGATCTTCGTGTTTCTAACTTTTGTGTACGTCTTTTGAATTCCCTTGTTGTCTTGTAAATTTTAAATGTTTACTCCAATGGTGTTTTACAATTGAATCAAGCTGTGTGGTGTATGATTTTTAAATGAACATATGTGTTTATTTACGATTCACAAGGTACATACTTGCTTAACTCCTTAACTTCGCGTTGCCAACTTTCCCCCAACACCTTTTGAATTCCCGTGTTGTCTAGCTAATAAGTAAACATTGTTGTTTTACGAGGGCCAAACTCTATGATGTACGATTTTAAGTCAACATTGAATATGAATTGCTGCATTGACATTGTGACGTTCGCATGGAATCATACAGTTTCATTTGTTTAACTACCTAATTAAATCCATAAGGGTATAAAATTGATAAGAAATGTATGTATGCTTAACGTATACCACTTGGATTACTACATGTACTATCTTTAATTAAAGCGAGTGCCGAGTATTTCATGTCTTTCACGCGATTGGAGTCATTGATTTAGTAACTTGGGTCGTTAACAGAAGTAAGAACCTAGGTATTAGAGATAGTGTGATTACAACAAATGTACAGTTTCCAGTACATTAACAAATATTTTAGGTGTTACGCATGTAAAGTACAAAGCCTCGGAAACACAACTCAATTTTGCCTACGTGCAATTCTTCACAAAACACTCCAAGAAGACCATTAGTATGTTGTTCGAATGCACTGCGCCTCGAGTCTCTTATAAGTCTTAGTGTACTTTTACTTAGATTATATTTCTATCTTGAATATATTGGCATCTTGATAGAAATTGTCAAGTTTCTTTTACTTTAATTGTAAAATTCCCTTCGGTTTAAACATTGATCCGTGTTTAACCCACTCGTATTATTCTTTTGTTTCTTAACAGACAGTGGTTACATCGACGAAGATGGCCTGGATGAATTCTTTCGTGATCTACTGCAGACGATGACAGGGGATAAGGTAGGTCCTTTTGCAGACCTTGAAGAGGTAATAAATTGATGATAGAAAGTGCACAAACCTTCCTGAAAAAAGTGATCGTATTGGTCATTATTTATCTCAGTTCAAAACGTGTTATGGTTTGGTTTAGACTATTAGTGAGAAAAGACATCTAAGATTAGAAATATATTCTCTGGTGCTGAATACACTTCAAATTTTCATTGTAGAGTGGCCATTTTTTATGTTAGCTAAATGCAAGCACCGAGTCAACAACAAAATTACATTAAATTAGTTGTTTTCTCGTTTAATCTGAGTGAAAGTAATAAGACCCTTCACTCTACTTGAAGATTTCGCGTAAGGCCTAAAAAAATAATTGTTTGGTAATTACCCGACCTCATAGCTTTTCACTGCCGACCCTAGACCCTTTTTTGCGTATTTGAGAAGAAAATACTAAACTCGCAAAAATTGTGAAGTCTCGCAAGAAATATTGGATGCTTAAACTGACATCAACTTAAAAAAGACAATATAAAACTGTTTTTCTAATCTGTAATGGTTATACATATGATGAGAAGAATAGAAACCAATAACACAGAGACCATACGGAAAACAATGGAAACCAAGAACTAGACACTCACTAAGAAAAGAAAAAATTAAATTAAATTTAAAAAATCTACCTACCCCACCTATTCTAAAGTTGAGCGTAATCGGAACTACGCAATTTTATTAGGCCTAATATTAATTATGACCATATTTGCATTATCTAAATTTGAGCAACTAACTAAATGTTTGTAATACTGGTTCAAAATCAGACGTTTTGACGTGACGAGAACATATCGTATTTTATACTTTTTCCTCGAGCAAACATAGTCAGTGTTTTCCTTACTTTCATCGTTTCGTTAATGGTGATTGAGGGAGAGAGAATGTTTGCTTTGTAACTTGAAATATACTTAGGATGACGCATGTGCCTTCAAGTATCGGTACTTACGAGAATTCTTCCAATTCGTGCATAAATTGTCAATTTTCAGCAAATAACAGTTTTCCCCGTCGATACTTGTAAATCTCGCTCTCTGCATTTTATTTCGCTTGCCTCCGTTTCACTCTATGATTTATTTCACCAATGGAAAATTAGCGGGGCGTCATATACATATGTGGTTTGCTGTTATAACAAGTGCATCAAAAGCATAATACTGTTTTTTTTATATATTCTATCATATGTTTTATAAGAACAGATCCCCCACGTTCACATTGTTCGCTCATCATGTGAACTTTAATAGCTTTAGTGCATTCAATGGTTGCCAGGAAAAGCCACACTTTGTATCCACCACAACAGAGAAAATAATAACTCAAAATGATCGATCGTTTTAGAAGTATTGAAGCAAGATATTGCCATGGATAACATAGAGAATCAGTCAGCCATAAAACGCGAGGTTCATAAGGTGGACAGCGTCAACATCAGATGGCGTGCAGAGCTGAAATTATCACACAAAGCGAAGTCGATTTTTGATTCAGCAGGAACGTAATAAATGCTGTGCGAAAACCAATGAATCATATAATACATAATGTTATAACAAACGTTGACTGTGGGCATGCATTTAGACACTCTGGTGTCTTATGTTTATAGTATTTTACTCTCGCTATTTCGCTATTTACCATCATCGTTATCGTATAAAAAAATGCAACACTTGCCAATAAAATCTGTGTCTCGTAATAGGGAAATTGTCGAACCAAATAATTGGTATTCATGTTCAGGTTTACCAGAGTGTTGTATTTCCTCGATTTTTCCTTAATAGCAGTAGTAAATTACAGTTGCCGATGTCGCGTGAAAGTGTCGTAGGGCTTTGAAAACACTATTCTCCCTTCTATCGATCTGAGACACGTTTTAAACAAAGTGGCACTGCATATATCGTTTTCTATTTCCTACTTTGAAAACACTTAGCAACAATGTGTATTCAGGGTCTACCATGCATAGCGGGTAATGATCCAAAGCAAGCATAAGAATATTGTTTAGGACTGTTTTTACGAGTAATTTCGGAAGAGACAGACACGTAATAACGTAATATACTTTCAATAAAAAACTTGTATGGTGTAGGCGTTGCTAAGTGACTGCACAAACCGTGTTTTTTAGGTGTATTACTACGGAAAGGATGCAGTCTGCCGATTTCAATTGTGAATTAAAGTCGTAGTTAGGGGTTAGCTTTCGTAAAGTTGAGGGAACGGAACAGAGTCGAGCTATATAAATGATGACACAAAGAACGAATTGATACAGGATGAACAGCTAGCACGTGATTTAAGACGCCGGAGTAAGACGACGTGCATGCTGCCTATATTTACACAAGTCTCTCTAGTTATCTCATATATCTGATGTCAATGTTCATCACCATTGATTTGAATAAGGAACACCGCGTTTAACTGGAGGTATTTCTTAAATGCGCAGCGTTTGTTATCTGCGTTCCTTCGAGCTTGCTCTTTTGTGGCACCTCCGGGTGTTTTAACTGAGCGACTTTTGACTTATTCAGTTATTCAGTATCTGTTTCAGACATATACACTTACGCGCAGCTGCTGCAGACAGACAGACAGACAGACAGACAGACAGACAGACAGACAGACAGACAGACAGACAGACAGACAGACAGGCAGGCAGGCAGGCAGGCAGGCAGGCAGGCAGGCAGGCAGACAGACAGACAGACAGACAGACAGACACACACACACACACACACACACACACACACACACACACACACACACACACACACATTCTCGCCAAAAGTCTCTTGATACGTTCACAATTTTAAGCCATGATTTTTTTCACACAGTAAGCAGACAGTAGTAAGGCCACGCCCTACACTAGTCACAATGGTGGATCTACTTTAGTAATACAAATACATGGCTTTCCATCTATCAATGTCTGACGCATATAAACCTGTGGGTTTGCAAATATTTTACTTTGAATGTCATTTCAGCCTAATATACCATTGAAATTTAATTAAATGAAATCGTCAGACATTAGGGGTACATTATTTGATTTCTGAGGTACCCTCCAATACCCAGCCCTACCTGGCTCCCTCGCATTTATGTATGTATGTATGTATGTATGTATGTATGTATGTATGTATGTATGTATGTATGCATGTGTGTTTGTATGTTTGTATTGCAACCATCAAAGAAATTTTTAAAATGGTGATGGATAGACACTTGACTAGAGTTGTCATTAATATCGTACATGACGCGATGCGACGAGACTTTACTCAAGGACAGTTGTTAATTACTATACCTCTAGATCTACAAAACCATGAAATTTTTATTCCAGTTTCTCTTGGAAGAAAATTGCAGCTGTGGTGGCTGAAAAGTAACTCTTGTTTGGTCCAAATCGTGCAGCCCCCCCCCCCCCCCCCCTCCCCCGAAATCAAATGTTTACCCCTTACCAAACTTAATTACAATGTACATACATAGCGAGTTTACGGAACGTGGAAGGCAATATGGCCTTTATGCTGATAGCTCTATGACTGTCTAACCAACATCTGTAACCATGGTGACCATTTTGTGAGCAGCAATGTATAAATATATATACAGCTGTGAGCTCTCCATCGCCTTCCACACGTTTTGTACATTATCGTGAAATCGGCACACTAGTGATATTATGACCTCAATCGTTGGGAAGTGTACGTGTAATCAACATATAGATAGATAGATTTGGACTTACATGTTATATGAAATTTCGCGATTGATTATGGCGGCCATTTTAGAAAATCGCCGCCATGTTTTTGTTCCATTTGTACTTGTATCACCATTTTAACGTTCCAGCCAATTTTATTTCTGTTATCTACTCCACTATTATTAATATTGAATTAATAGTCTAGGGGGGATTATTGATTGAATTAGCCATATCACGTCTGATTAAATTCAGTATTTTATCATCTATATTGAATTTGATCTCGCCATTGAATTTCGATCACATTGGCTCAAATCTTTGTAATGGTGTATCCTTAATGAAATCAATGAACACTTAAACAGATGGAAATCGTCACATCAAGATTTATGGGCAATTCAAACAATTTGATAAATAACGCGAGGAAATGCAGACTATAATTTTCATTTTAGTAGACGTGCAGAAAATAGCCACTGGTAATTATTATCTACCTTGTAATTAACACGTGTACTGCCCTGAATATCATAATGAAATATATAGAAAGCCCTTCACTGAAATGCGTATCTTTTGATTTTGAGAATAAATTTTACAAAACATGATGTATCTCATTCCTCTCGAGTAGACGCTATAGGTAGAGGTCACAGATATGATAATTTACTTCATGAATAGCCAGACTCGTACTCCATAACAAGGGGTAACTGAAGAAGAAAGAGTAAACCGACGCGGAGGATGACTGAAATCTCGCGTGACCGGAAATTATTGCCTGATTACTTAACCCAAATCCTGACTAGACTGCATATCATGTAGTCTGACTGATATTCATCATTCGTGATAAAAGTGATAAATTGTTAACACTTTAATTAGCATTGCTACCGGTGGCATTTCACCACTTGTAATCTATCTACAGTTGCAAACTCACCATGTCGGGATTAGATGTTTAGACAAACACCATGCATTTATGTAATCACGTGAGCTTTCGCACGACTATGCGAGATTTCAAGTTTTTATTAGATTTCTTATATATATATATATATATATATATATATGCATGCATGCATGCATGCATGCATACATACATACATACATACATACATACATACATACATACATACATACATACATACATACATACATACATGTATGTATGTATGTATGTATGTATGTATGTGGTGGTGTTGTTGAAAAATGTTGCTGTTGTCATTGAAATATTTGAACAGGTATAGGGTAATATTTTAGGGAAAGGACAAGGAGGGGGTCACTTTTTAGCACAACAGACTAGGGAAGGGTCACATTGTATGACACAGACCGAGCTTGACCCCCCCCCCCCCAGCCTTCCAACTCGTAATAACTGATGAGGCTCCCTTATGGAGATTTGTTGCAAAAAAAGGCTCCATTGTCCAGATACATATGTCTGAAAGTTTGCCACAGTTGCTGGAGACAGTTCTATTATAATTTATATTGCAATCTAAAGCCTTGGATTCCATTTCGTTAGTTTACATCATTTACTCTATTGATTAATGCTATTAATTACTACTACACTTTCTAGAGGATGAATAGCTAGCATACAGTCTGATCCATTCTCCTGTATTTTAATAGTGGTGTACTCATCGGGGTCACTAATTGGATAAGCCTCTGTAAGGCAGCATTCAGTATTTCCATAGCAACAAGTCTGTTTTTGGTTTTCAGTGCTTGCTATCAATTTTTTTGGTCATTACAGCTGTTGACGTCAGTTTTGTTGGGGTTAAATCGAAAAAGCATTGCGAAGTGAAGATAATTTCCTGATTTGGGATTAGGTATCATACACAAGACAATCCTAGACTTATTAGTGGTATTGCTTGTGTAAGCTCATTTACATAAGATGTAGTTCATTTACATAAAAGCTAGACGAATTAATTAGCGTTAGGTAAAAGGACATTCTGAATAATTTTCAATAAAATACTATGCATGGGCGTACGGCACAGACACCTTCAGACGAACATATTTTTTATGGTGAGTAGTATTGCCCTCACTGAAACAGGAACATGTCAACATTGTAAATACTGTACAGACTGTAAATTTGATTTCTTGATTAATATTTAACAAACGTTTTACTTTATACCTGCTTATAATTCCCAAATAAAGACTCGAATAAGCAATTGTGGGTTATATGAGGCCTGGCAGACAGACAGACAGGCAGACAGACAGACAGACAGACAGACAGACAGACAGACAGACAGACAGACAGACAGACGGACGGACGGACGGACGGACGGACGGACGGACGGACGGACGGACGGACGGACGGACGGACGGACAGACAGACAGACAGACAGACAGACAGACAGACAGACAGACAGACAGACAGACAGACAGACAGACAGACAGACATACAGACAGACAGACAGACACAGACAGACAGACAGACAGACAGACAGACAGACAGACAGACAGACAGATAGACAGACAGACAGACAGACACGGAAAAACTCTGAGAAAATGTTGCGTAACATGTGTCCATCTTTGTCCATGGCCTTCCATGTCTGATTGTTTGTTAATGATGGTGAAGGAATGGCCATAGAAATCATTAATAAAAATGATGGCGCTGACTGACAGTCATGTGCAAATGTAGGGTTTTGATGATAAACTACAAAAACCTGTTTAGAACATCATTATGTGTAGGTCCCCGCATGAATGTTCACTCTTCAATCAATACCAATCAGCAATCAGCAATATTGATTGTAATCAGCAGAGCGTTGGTCATAGAGTTCACTAGACGTGTAATTAGGATGACATATTTATCAATTAATAACACCCTGGGTAGACAATCACCGTGATTAAGTAGATTAACACAGTCTTTCGTTGGAGACTTCCTTTCTCTAGATCTTAAAATGATGACGACTTGCTGCCTTTTGGGTGTTGTTTTCGGATTTACATTATCTAAATTACAACTCCCTCGAGGAAACAGAAACCCATAGCATATGACACAAAAATCTGTAGATTCAATTCGTCTACTGTGTCTATAGTATGTAGTCGCCATATTAATGAATGAACTCTCCTCGTCCACTATACTTCATGAATAAAATGTATTCTCCTTTCTCGCATCATAAAACACATCGGTTTTTTGACTCGGAAGTCAATATCATGTACAGATGGTGTTACATGTAGTCGTGCTGTCAAATTAATAACGCCACCACACACTCTACGATACCCTGCCCATAGCATAGCATACATGCACAAAGCAGTTAATCATTTGATTGACTTTACCCTCTAATTCTTTTTATTAAATAGTTTTATTAACAAATGAAATGAAATTCTAGATATTAATATTCGGAATCAGAATCCGAATTACTTCTCTCCCTGCTACTTTTCTCTCTTTCAGCTGTATATAATTCTGACTAAATAAAGACACCTTGTCCATTCTTCTCCTCTTATCTAAATTAAAACACCCCTATTGACAGTTACAAAGCATCCTCGGTCAGTACAAAGTGGCCTGGTCATAGTTAACATTAGTACAGCCGATCTAGTTTGTTGAACCTTTTCATTTCACACTGCCGAATAGTCGATAATTATTTGATCTCGATTGTAGAACAAACTAAACGGATTTCAAAATCCATTTAAGACAGGAATTCAATAAGTGTTAGGATGTGACTACTAACCATATCCATAGCAACGATGCACTCAAATCTAAGAGCAGAATTATTTCTCTGAATTTCTTGTCACCGTGAAAAATGAATGTCTAGGATCGTCCAAGAAAACACATAAGTTTAGACACACTGTTCTCACTCTTAACATCAATCTATCAATAATCCACGCCAATAATGTCTGATAATTTATTCAAAATACTTGGTGTTTTTTCTTCTTGCATTGTAAAGTGTACTTTTGTATCTATATGCTCTTAAATAATGCATTGCTGATCTAGTCAATACTATCATTAATGGTGAATGGCATTACGATATTATCAGTCACGAGGTAGCGATCGCGTGTACACTTCCTTCGGCCACCTCGCAACAGAATCGGGAGCTAGACTCTTATGAACTTCCGAAGGGTGCAGGATGAATTTTTTTGTAATTTTTTTAGGAAACATAATTAAAGGGTTTATGAGATGGTTGTCTGGCCAACGTTATTGACCTTTAACCTTGATATGACATAGTCTTTGCTTTCGATTCATCGAAAATATTAAAAGGGAGAGTAAATGTTGATCATCCGACACCAATATGTCACACCAATACGTGCGTTTATGCGCATGTGCTTTCCAGGATCTTCCTGTGAATTTCTTCCTGTGTATATGTGTGCACGCTGAAATTCTCCAAAGGAAAGGTGTCCTCGTTAGAACATCATACGCCGCATCGCTTTTTTTTGTCTTACAGTGCAATTCATTATGAAGATACTATACGTTTTCAGCCTCATTTTTTTCAGAACGCATATATATCGCTGCTTGAAGTAACACAATTGCAGAGCACGGTGCTTTTTTCAAATCTCTTTTTTCTTCTTCTCTTTCTTCAATTTTTGTCTTTCTTGTTCAATCTTTGTAAAGCCTGAGGTAATATCTCTTTTCAAAGAACTTTTTGCTCTATGCGCTTCTCTGCATGATGTCAGTGCTACCGTACTTTTTAGCTGTAGAAAATTCTGGATGGGTTTGGCATCTCGTAGCTTAGTTACCACCATTTAGAACAGTTGTTGTAACAGCTGTAGTAGTAGTAGTAGTAGTTGCTGTTGTTGTTGTTGTTGTTGTTGTTGTTGTTGTTGTTGTTGTTGTTGTTGTTGTTGTTGTCGTCGTCGTCGTCGTTGTCGTCATAGCATTTTCCTAGAGTAGCTAGTTTTAAACATTTACCCGTTAAACAACACTTCGTTGTTGCCCTTGTACATGTCTTTATATCACCTGTCAATGTAAATCCTAACAGCCTATATTATGGCTCACGTGTTTGTAAACAGTTAGTGCCTTAATAAAAAGCTTTCCTGTCATACTTTCTCAATCATGACCCCTAACCTTTAACCTTTGAATAGTTACCGCTATATATCTGTCCTTGTGTTGGTACTGCATGCGCAGTAGCTCGTTTCTCCTCGAATGTCTATGTACGTTCATAGAAATGATAAACAGCTTGTTTGTGATTACATTCTTTTTTGACTACTCTTTGCTCAGTGCTTAGTCAAACCAGTGACAAAGAAACGGTGTGTCTAGTCTTGTCTAGTTCCTGACGATCGTGTTCCGATTTTACAGTACCGTAGGCGTTATCTTCACAGATTACAGTAATGTGTGAAGATAACGTAGTGTAAAATCGGAATACGGTCGTCACGAACTCGACTACCATAGTTCTAATCCTATGTTTCTACAATGTCAGCATTTCTGAAATATTCACATGACCTGACTCATATAGTCAGACCTTTTATTGAATGTTTCGTTTGTCTATTATATGCCGCGGACAGACTAGACTCAAGCTATGATTTATGAATACTTTACCATTACCTGTCGATTGGTCTCAAGGGGGCGTAATTCATCACCCTTATGTAGTACCTTTTAACCTTTACAGCACTCGGGTTCTCAATAATACATTACCACTGCGGTGTTGGGAGTCTATAAATCCTCTTTTCGCGAAAATTGCTGAAATGCATATACATTCGTTATTGGATATTTAAGCATTAGTCATTAGTCATTTTGAACGATAGCAGATTAAAGGTTGCCTGCTCGAAGCTTTGTCGTTTCTGAACTCACAAAGTATGGCTAGAGCACACGGACACACATTATTGATTAGATTGTTGTTTTCCCAAGGAAAATATCACACGAATCCTGCTACTGCAAATGTTTCAATATACGCTCTCTATATCTATATAGAAACGTTCTTTCCATAAATGTAGGGGAAATATATTCAAGTCAAACGTTGTTATATTTACCCCGTAGACAAGGGAAACAACAATCTATGAAATACTACACCCCCCCCCCCCTTAATGGATCGCGTGAACGATCGTAATTTCCAATCTGCATCGATGTTTAAAGCTACTCATAAACTGGATTATTTTGGTGACAGTTTGTAACATATACTAACTTGTTCTGTGTTCTACCACATTCTGAAAATGTATTGATTCGCCAAAGTGAAAGTGTATACTTGTGAATGTATGTGTACATTATCATTATAACGGTATAAACTTGATGAAAATGATACTGGATCCACTCTAACAATTATCTTTTCCCGACGGTTGTATAATGTGTACAGCTAAACGAACCGGTTTTCATATCATTAATTCAGTATTTAGAGGATTCACCCATACATCATAATGTAAATCGCGATCTGATTGGGGCATATCACAAACTACCCCCCCCCCCCCCCCCCCAACCCTTTCCGGTCATTGAAGCTTTAAACTCCCCTCAAGTTCACTAAGCTGTTTAGCTAATCGTATGTTTTTCAAAATATTTTAATCCCTGCAGACCATTGGCGCCAGAATTTTAGTTTGGAGATAAGTCACCATAGAATCGGCGTCGCATACATTTTACAAATATGAAAATAATACTTCATCAAATTTAGCCATACACCAGATGATACTTTTGAGTAGCGTTAACAAGTCACTGACGTTGTATATTTAACTTATTTATATAATATCCATGTACATATGAATTTTTAAACAGTGTATGATAGCATGGATTTCCTAAAATTACAATGCACGTGTAGTAATTGATATGCATGAGTCTAGAATAAGATGAAACCATAGCAACTCTTGATTCACCTGGACAACAGTTTACCACTGGATGGCCTCTATATTCTTTGATGTTGGCAACTTATCAGTTGATGAAAAAAAATTCCTTCTGACATGAAATTACATTACAGTTGGCACTCACTACCAGAGTAAGCGTAATGCTTGGTATTAAATATTAGAACTATAGTTTGTCTTGTCGACATCATCAAAGGCCTTTCTAATGGAAAACTGTAAGTCAGAGAGAGAGAGAGAGAGAGAGAGAGAGAGAGAGAGAGAGAGAGAGAGAGAGAGAGAGAGAGAGAGAGAGAGAGAGAGAGAGAGAGAGAGAGAGAGAGAGAGAGAGAGAGAGAGAGAGAACCGTAAAAAGAGCTACATTAGTTGTAAAACTGATGCATCCTTTTTTGTCATTAGAACATAACGGAGCAGACAGTCCAGGATATGAAGGATTGTTTCATGTCTGCCTACGACGATGCTGGTGACGGAAGGATTGCCATTACTGAGGTAGGCGGGGACTGCATACTTTTATTGTTTTATTTCATTTTCGATTTCTTTTTGCTTAATTATGTCGCTGGGGGTTGAAAACTCAAGAGAAGAAAGTGATAACGAGATTATATAAATGCATCATTTCTTAATGACCGAAAATAACCTGTATCCATCACGGAGCGATGAACTCAAATAAAGTCTTTCATATCTAATGTAACAGTTATAGGACCGACAATTCAATTGAATTCACTTCATGTAGCACAAATTATGATGCTTTAGGCCATTCAATTTCCTATTAATTATGTTTTAGTTGTGATCTGCAAATATTACATGATCGATCTCACCTGCAACGTTGACAAACTAATTTCATTTCGCTTCCTGATTGTTGTCATTCGGCTATGAATCATATTAATATCAATGTGACAATCAGACAGAATATACACTAGTCCTGTTCTTAGTCCCCAACGGGCTGAGACCGGAGGGAACTTATACGTTGGGTTCGGTCTATCCGTCCGTCCGTGCGTGCGTGCGTTCACCCTCATATCCCTGGCATGCACCAACTGATTTCAATCAAACCTGGCACAAAGATAACATACTAAGTGAGACATATGCACGCCATTTTGTTTTACGACTGAATCAAATATGACCGAATGGCGGTCATATTTGTTGTATCTCCAGACACCATTCAGATATGCACAGTAGTTTGCCATTAAACATACAAGTTGGAGACTATGTGTTCAATCGAAGGCTTGTTTAGAAGTAGTTTGTCAGCAAAACTGACGACTTCTACTGCATATTAAACTCACTCTCTTTTTATTTATTTTTTGACTTTCGATTTCAGATGTCCAATATTATGCCGACAGACGAGACATTTATTCTTCTCTTTCGCCGAGAAGAACAATTGGAATCCAGTGTCGATATGATGGAGGTAAATAAGTTATGGGAAAAACAAGTCCACCATCTTGAATGGTGCATTGTGGGAAACAATGCAGCCTTCTGTTGATAAACATGAATTGTAATAACTGTTGTGAATAATATTTATAGATGTTCGTCACCACAAAAAAAACTTTTACACAAGTGGATTTGCTTCTGAACACGGATTTGTTCTATGTTGTTTTATATAGGGTTTTTTTTTCAATTAGAGAAACAAAGTAAATTCGTTTCATTAATTAAAGATGCAAAATGCAAATCCCTCGACTTTATCGCTACTTCAAGACAAGACTATGCACCTTCTTTGCAATATAGATATGTAAATAAATATATTGAATACTTTTTCTTTAGTTATGGCGCAAATACGATAGAGACAGGAGCGGTTACATCAACTCTGACGAACTGAAGGTGAGTACATGTAGGCGTCTTTAATCCATTCAGTTTCTCATTTGACAAATTCATTTATTGTTGTACGTTTTCATGTAAATCAAGCCAACTGACAACGGATATCCCGACACATTCAATACATCTATCTACCTTAGTAATATATTAATATGTTCGTAAACACTGATACAAATTGATGTAATAAGTAAACACTTATACAAATTGATGTAATAAGGAATATGATTCGATACAGATCTTTTGGGATTGCATAGATTGTTATAGATTTGTGACAAATACAATTTACAAAGAAAATCGAAAGAAATGTAATACTGCAGTATTGAATCAGATTCTAGGTATAAGCACACGGGAAATTAATTTTACACCTGCCTTGAGATTTGCGGATAACCGACAAGATAGGGTTTCCTTATTACATTATTTCAAACACGTGAGATTTTTTAATTTCCTTAAGGATGAATCAATAAAGTGGTAAGTCACTTCGTTGACGTGGGGCATTGGGGTTTTTGCTATCTCTTTTGAAACCTGCACTAGATCTAACTGGGGCATTCCTTTTTTTTTAAATCAGACAGCCAACCATATATAGACTGGTGAAATATCAATAATTAGCCACAGTACATTTTATTTAGAGGCCGATTTCATCCTTTCGTAAGGCTGTAACAGGTTGAACTTCTGATCGCGTTTGGAGCGTCGATTTTAAGGTGCGGACCCAAAAATCAAATTTAGTCAAGTCGTTATATCTAACAAAATAGTTTCAAAAATTGTCCGCCTGCAACCACTGCGCGCATGCGTCACTACTGGCAACAATATTGCTGATATGCAATTTAGTAAGGCCTGTAACTACTGGATATCAATGTATACGCACTGTACATACCAGAGAGTTATTATCTTCATAATTGTAATAAACGATGTCATTATTATCTGTTGATTTATTTCAGTTTTTTATTCGTGATTTACTTAAAAAGAAAGGCAAAGAAGTAGATGATGAGAAATTGGAAGAGTACACAGCGGGCTTGGTGAGTAATAGTGTGACTTGAAGACAGTCAACCATTTAGTTAGCCTGTTGATCGATCAAGCAATCAATCAATAGATCAAACGATTCACTGATTGATTGACTGGTTGGTTGATTGGTTGGTTGGTTCGTTGATTTGATTGATTGATTGATTGATTGATTGATTGATTGATTGATTGATTGATTGATTGATTGATTGATTGATTGATTGATTGATTGATTGATTGATTGATTGATTGATTGATTGATTGATTGATTGATTGATTGATTGTTCAATATTCGTCCAAGCTTTCACGTGCAACCAAGATATTTTCAAATGGTATTTTGCTGGATTTTCCTGGAAGAAAGTCAAGAAAGAGACTGAATAACCATCAATTTCTCTGACTGACGAAACGCTATGTGATGATTACAGACACATATCAAGGTCATTGACCGCTGATACAAACCAAGGTTAACGAACTCTAATACATTGCCGTAATTTACATGTGAGTAAGTATTCTCAAAGACTTCGGGATTTTATTAAAATAAACCTTTTCTTCCATTTTTAAAATACAGTTAACAATCTTTGACAAAAATGGCGATGGAAGGTTTGGACTCAAAGAAATGGCCAGGTTAGTAACATAATGAGTGTTGCGATAGAAAGTAGCATTTTAGTACAAGGACATTAACAACGTTTAACTTTATATAAAATGATGTTAACTGTCTAAAGTATGACGAAACATAGAAGGGGCTGTGGATGACCATTGGGATACAAAGACACGCACATTTCATATTGACGTTCTTATGTACAATTAGTACATTCTCCTATTGTAACATCTGCCGTCAAAATACAGGGATCTAAAGACGAAGCCAGTACAAAACTTCCTGTCGACTATTACAATAGTCTGATATCCAAAACAACGCAGGATAAACGATATATTGTCTAATTGCATACGTCATAAAATCTTTCCTTCCAGAATTCTATCCATTCAACCACAAGATAATTTCCTGACCCAGTTTGAACTCAAGAGCAAGGTAAGAGACATGCGCAGTTGGAATGTGTTTGTCAATTCGCCCCCATTCTACTTTACTTCTACATAATATACATTTACTTTGATATGCATATCTTTGATGGTGACAATCTATCACTAAATCATGACTCGCCTGACTTGTCAGAGAGCATTAACACTCACAACACAAGCACTTTGGGGGCAATGCTGTGAAAACCACGTAAGGTGAGAATGTTGCTTTAGTACATACCGCGTGATTTTTCAATTTCATACTGTTCTAAACTAAAATTGTATAGACCAATTTTCTGATTGATGAGACAGTGAATTTGTTAAATGTAGCCTTTGTCTGAAAATCACAAGTGTGAAAAATATTCACAACGCTACGTGTAACGATAGATGATAGAACAGCATCTCGTCGATAGTACGTATGAATATAACGATAGATGATAGAACAGCATCTCGTCGACAGTACGTGTAACGATAGATGATAGAACAGCATCTCGTCGATAGTGCAAAAACTACTAGTAGTAGTACTAGTACAAAGCACCCAGAAAGGTCACCATGTGAATTAATAACTTACATTCGTGTAAAGTACAATGAATGCAATAAATGCAATTTCCTGTTTTCGTTTTCATCCCAAAGGCAAATATTCCTGGTCTGTGTGAAAACTTGAAAACAGCACTGCATGAAATTAAAGTTCATGTAAATTTGATCTTCCTACAGAGTATGAGCTACAAGGAGAAACAGAGACATTTCCATAAAGTGTTTGATTACTATGACAAGGTAGGGTGTGACGTCATTCTTCTGTAGCTTCCGAAGATTACCGAACAGAGCCGAGTTGTGTGGCACTGTAGCTCGAGGGACTGGAAGAATTGAACAGGTCTTGGTACACTTAAATGTACACTGTATTTACAGCATTCTGTTCAATTCTTTGTTTGTCTAGTTGCTAATAGACCCTTTGGCTACACTGTTACACAGTTCGGCTTTGTTCGGCAACTTTCGGAAGCACCGAGTTTGTTGTCCCTATAGGTGGGGTACAAGTAAAATATTCACTGTTAACTATTTTGAATTACATACTTTCTCTTCAAGCTGGGGAACAATGCAATGTATCGTTATTGCAATACACAAATTATGCAGTGTCTCATCTACTGTTCTACTCCTTGACCCCCTGCGCTGAATTAAATAAACCCACAACCTATTATTTAATTTTCAGAGTAAAACTGGTGCAATAGAAGGTGATGAACTTGATGCTTTTGTGAAGGACCTGATGGAACCTGACATGGTAAGAAACGAGTGCCCTCTTTTCATATGTGTTGGTCTACTTTTGTTTTTATCACGCCTCTGCAACGACTTGAGAACTTTTTTTACGAAAACATCTCGCCTGTTTTTGTTTCGCAGGACGACATAAGTACAACCCAAATTGATCTATTCAAGAAAGGAATCCTCGCCAACTGTGACAAGAATAAGGATGGTAAGATTCAGAAAGATGAACTCCGTATGTGTCTTGGCTTGTACTTGGATATGGACATGTAAGAAGTGTGAATGAAACATATCACAGCGCCATCAACCAGTAACAAGAGAAAGTTCTGATTCTTCCCTATTTCATCGGTTGCAATGAGCAGAGATTCTTGTACATGACTACATTAACTGAACAACATTCTGTAATAAGGTTGTAATTCAAAGTAAATATATTCCAATTCCTTTGTTTGGATTGAGACAATGGGCGTTGTGTCCACTAATCTTATATCTCGTCGGAGTTGTCACGGTTCTAGACTGAAAGATACGTAGTGTCATCCCGCCTTCATTGGCCTTTTCTTTACGTGACGCGCACGCGTGAGTAGTGGCAAATTACACGGCAGACTCGTTGTACTAGTATCTCACAGTCTAGATTTGTTCTTACTTCACGTCACGTCAGACTAAAATTTTAGCACGGTACATAGAATAATAACTCGAAATAATACAGCGCAAGGTTTAACAAAACAAATTTATTTGTTGTTAACCAAAGAAAAGTTTGATGTTCAGTTTACATGTACGAGGATTTGGAAAGTTTGAAGTTTGGACTGCAAACAATTGCACGAAATACTTCTATATTCAGCTTGTTGTTTAGAGAAGTACAGAATCACTGGAAGTTCTACTGAAAGTGCGATGAACTTTGTTGTTTCATTCTACAAGTGGCCTTGTAATCTCATTAACTTTCAACAACTTCGTGTACAATTTTGTCACTGCACGTCTTTTCAACAGTTTTTTTTTCTATTTATGAATATCACATCCAATAAGCAATGTACTTATTTAGAATAGTTACAAAACATTTTGAATTTTATGATAAACATAGAGCACATACTAATTATGAACGTGTCAGCTTTTGTCTAAACGTTATATTGTGATTTTAACTTTTCATGACATTCATATTTTTTTGTGAAAATATTTTCACCAATGATACTCATCGTCTTGTACCACCAGATTCATCTTTGTTGGCTTTACAAAATTAAACTGGATATTTGAATCCTACATCTGGACTACATTTATTTGAATTCCCCCTTTATGCTCCTTTCTCGGAAGCCACATCCGGATACTTTTCTCCTCATGCAACAAAGAAGCATATACGTCACTCTCCCTGTGCGGCGCATCCTTGCGGTCGTTACCCTCGCTCACTCTCATATGGTGAATTTATTTTTTCACATTTTTCAACACCCCTCTTTCACATCCTCAGCGGTTGTATCTGAAATCAAAACGACTTGATCATGTTGACGTGCTTCATGGAGCATGTTTGACTGCCAAGCAAACCAAAGTTTCAGCAATGATCCCTCAATTTTGAATTTGTTGACAAACAACTTAATAGTCTGGGCAGCCTATTCATGTTTACACACAGACATCAATCAAGTGTACACTGTACCATCATCAGGTAGACAGTTACCATACATTTATATGTATATTGAACAGTTTCCAGTATCCTACAGTTTTGGTGTACTTTCAAATAAACAAAAATTACGAGACAGATTGGAAAGTTACGGCTTTTCAAAAAGTATGAACTGTGTACTTGACAAGGATGAACCCACTGCCTGGTAATATAACTTGTGAAAATATACCTGTGCATTTGCTTGAATGAAGTGATCTAAGATAACAAGCAAATATAAAGTACGTAAAGACAACAAGATACGTCTGATACAAAAACAACAGTAGCCTAGTAGGTGCGCCTCAGATGTAGGTTGACGCAGATGCTTTTAGTTTACTATATCTACGGAAGCTAGTCATTTTCTAAAATAAAACTTTCAGTTGATGACTTTAAACAGTACTCATTGCACTCAATTGTTACAACATGTACATTCTATTCAGGAAATAGGGTCATGGAATCTGGGATCCATGGTGTTTATACTTTAGTAATTTACGTACACCTCGTTTCATTCCTGATTACCATGAGAAGGCAAATGCACCGGTATTATTTTGCGAGTTGTATTATTCACAATAAAATACAAAACAAACTAGGAAGATTAAACCAACATAAAGTTTTATTTTTCTGGGGAAATGAAAAATACACATGCTATCTTTCCAAAATAGCATCTTAAAACACTGTAATTTAACTTGTTCAACTACTAAGTAACACATCACTTGTGTATATAAAAATAAATACTTTGACAAAAAGATATACAAAATATGAATATTTAAATTTCTACTACAGTAATATACTATGAAAACGAAATGAAATTAATCAACTCGTTAAAACACAGATCTATACTAATGTCACAATATACATTGTTGGTTATATCAATCACTCCCTAGCTTTGTTGGTTATCAAGTACTCCCTAGCTTTGTTTGTTATATCAATCACTCCCTAGCTTAGTTGGTTATATCAATCACTCCCTAGCTTGGTTGGTAATATCAACCACTCACTGACTTTGATTATACGAAAGTTGGAGTGAGTTGTACTTTCTATGGAATGTCCGTTTTACTGGCTGAACAAGAAATAGGACTATTGTTAACTGGCCAGTGTTACAACTAAGCAACCGGCAAGACTGTTATATGAATTCTTGTCAACTAAGTATGTGAATTGAGAAGCTACAGAGAGACACTGGAATTGAGCAGATGGGGAGGAAGGAAGGTGGAAATGAAAAAAAGGAGGGAGAGATATACAAGATGTACAGAAGGGGGGGGGGGAATGGGCTGAGTGACTGGCACTAACAGGTTGGCATAGTAAAGGGAGATGATGTACAGGACATGCTGGTTTAAGTGTCTCTTCTCATTTTTTCCTACACCAGTAAAACTCAATGAAAATTTATAATAGAACAAACTCATTCTCCTGAAAAGATCTTTTTCACTTCTTCAAAAAACCAACACTTGGCACTAAAACAATTCTTAAACTTAACAACACCTTAAATTATTTTGTGAAATGACTAAAATATTTGATGTCAAAGGTCAAGTTTATATCATGTGACTAAAATATTTGATGTCAAAGGTCGGTTTTGCTATATGACTAACATTTTATGTCAAAGGTCAACTTTGCCATCACATGACTAAACATTAGATGTCACATCAATTTTGCTGTCACATGACTAATGTCAAAGGTCAGGTTTGCGATGTCACACAACTACAATACTTGATGTCAGAGGTCAATGTCTTGGTTATTCAATTTTGCCTCAACAGTAACTTTATCCTTATAACTATGCTTTATGCCTTCTGGCTTCTCATCTCCAATTTTCAATACATAATCATTATCAACATTTCACCTTTGACAAACCTTTTCTGCATCTTGTGACATCACATGAACACACAGTAGTAGTAATTTCAAAGTTTGTGATTTGACTCTGACAATTTTGTCATCTTTGCATGTTAATCCCTACTCTATCCACTTCTAACATAAAACTAAATTATGAAATTCCCTGAGAAACAAAAGAAAAGTTAAATCATTGCCTAAACATCTAAATTTTCTTCACCAAAACTTTGTCAGAGATCGGAGCCTGACTTTGGGTGAGTTGAAGATTTAGAAGTAGTTTTGATGTCCAGAAGTTACAGTATTGCCGGAAGAAAAGCCTAACACGTGAGCCTTTCCTCGACCTTGTCCTGTTAGTACAGGAGCCTGGTTGTACATGTATCCTTGCACTGGGTTGTATGTTTGGATTTGGTGCTGGGGAAACACTGGAGGCTGCCCAAATAACCCTGTCCCATACTGAAACTGCCCAACAAAGGGTCCTTGCATGAGTTGCGTCGGCATGTATGTGGGTGTTGCCATGGTGGAGGGTGGGACGACGAAGACAGAGGTTGGCACTTGGACAGTTTGTTGCTGGAAGGACGATGGATAACCAAACAGAGGTGGTGAATTCTGACTTGATCGGCCATTATTCTCAGCTCGTTCTGGCACTGACTGAAACTGGGGAGTGAAAGATAAAGAAGTTGCTGATAGGGCAGCTTTATTTTTACGCATTGGTTCAATCCTAGCTTTAGGACTTGTTATTTTTTCCCTCCTTTCCAATCCTGACTGGGAAGCATCACTTTTCTTAACGTAATCATTACCAGTCGACCTCTGACCCTTTCCTATTCCATCTCCAGATGACCTTTGACCCTTCCCCTCATGCAGATCCTCGACATTTCCCTGCTGATCTTTTTCCTTCCCATCATCATGAACTGGGGACTTCTGACCCATTTCTTTACCTTTAACCTTTGACCTCTTTGTACTACTCTTTGCCCCTTCATCTTTGACCTTTTCACTCCTACTAGGATGGTCACCAGATGCCTTATCTGTTGGACTCTTGGAAGGCACTTTCGTAATTTGCTCTTCTTTGTCGTGGGTCACTTTGGTAGACTCAGCGCCGACTATTCCTTGTTCGTGCTGTTTGATCTTGTTTCTGATGTCTGTCATTTGAACCTCTATGTACTGGAGTTCATCAACGAGATAGGTATCAGGATCACTTATCATAGATTGAAGGGTTCTCATTCTGAAATTAAAATCGGCTAAAGTTAGTAAAAACAGAAGACCATGATGTCAAAAAAAACAGCTTACTTGATCAAAGGAAACTTTTGTTCACAAAATTCAAAATTGTTACCTGAATTTTTTTACTGCACACTCGTCTTTATCAACAGACTGACCCACTAATGAGAAATATTGAGAACTGTACCCACAAACATCTTAAGAACATGTGACTGTACCTATAAACACCTTGAGAGCATGTGACCTTACCCACAAACACCTTCATATCTCCCTCCCTCCCTCTCATGATATTTCTTACCACTTCACAATTACAGGTATGTTTCAACACAGAAAGAACAAGATTTCACTTTGACTGTGCTTTAGAAATAATCTTTTCTATCCCTCGTACAATTTTTAATTTCAAATTGAGTGTATCTGTATGTGAATATATGGGGTTGAACGCTACCACTGCTAACAGGACTAAAATGCTGTGGCTATTAACAACATACCTTCTAAACTGCATGGCTTGCAACAATAATTTCAGATCTTCTAGATCATATTCAAAGTCCGTTACATCTATCTCATCATCAACCAATGCTTTTTCTTCTTCTTCATCTGCTGCTTCATTAATCTTATCATCTTCACCCTGGTTTATCATGAATAATCAGACATCAAGATGTATCCATTAGATAAATTGCCACATGTGACAATTATTGCCATTACTGTACTAGAAAGGCAAACTTGGCATTATGGTAGAAAGGTAAAACTTGGCGTTACAGTAGAAAGGCAAGTTTTGGGTACTTAACTTTGAGGATGATGTTCAAGGTCTTTAGTCAAGGCCTCTTTCAAAAGCCGACCATTGATAATGTGACGGTAGATGTACAAATTGTGTTGAATTTTTCAAGGTAAGAGGTAAAATGCGCAATTAGCACAACATGGCCAACATTACGTAATATTAATAAAGGTCCAGGTTGTAAAGTTAAAGTGATGTGCATATGTACCCTATAGTGTCTGACATTTGTGCCAGGTTTGGTTGAAATTGAGTTCTGGGTTTCTGCTATATGGCTGTCCAAGAATGGACAAATGGAAATGGGTCACTCCTAGTCCTATGGCCCTCTCCACGCTGTGCCCATTGGGGAATAATTATAGCCTACTGAAGAGAGTTATAACCCGCTGTAGTGACCCTAAAACACATCATAACCCACTGTAGTGTTTGGCCTCTAGAACCAATTACAATTCATTGCAGTGGTTTAGCCGAACTTACAAGCAGCTATGAGCAAAGCATTAACACTGATCAACCCTGCCTGACAAAATACCATTTATTGTAATAACTATAACTGTATATACCTTCCAATATCCATCTTCTTTGTTAAATGCATTCAATTCTTCTTGGACATAGTTGGCAAGTTCTTCCTTCTTGCACTCAAAAATCCTCAGAATTTCAGGAATGCTGTCAAAATTGAGACAAGATGACTTCAATATATGATGGCAGCTGAAGACTGAAACTTTTGCCACCGGAGCATAAAACATAGTGACAGAAGACAACTCTAACACATGAGTACATTTTTACACACAAATCTTTCCTACAGACATCCAACCTTAGGTGCTACATCGTATACAAACCTTAACACAGAAGTAAAACACTTTCTCTATATGTCACACTCATTTATAGCATTCATATCAAGTGTAAAAGTATGTACTCTTTCAATTGCTTAAGTATAAGCCTAGAATGTGGTCTTTCTAACATACAGTAGTCAATTTGTAAGGAGTGTTTTCTGTTACTGAACAGCACACTGATTACAGTAAATGATAGTGTGATTACATTTAGATGCTCAATGAGATCTAGGCAATATTTTATGGCATCTATGTTTATACACTCTAGTCATTGACAATTTCACTTGCTTTGCACTGCTAACATTGTTTACAGATTGATTACTTTGAGAGACACCACACACTGGGCTGATTTTAAACCAATTGAAACAGTATACATTGACACTTTATATGGATATTATGAACGATGGTGGCAAATCATGTAAATGTGTTACTTAAATGTTACAGAGTTGTAATAAGATTCTACACTAATTGTAGTATTATCTACATATATTAATATGTAGATCAGCTCTTCAGATATTGATAGAGCCTGTCTATCCTCAGTCTACAATGACAGACTTACCTTGAGAGATGATAAAAGGTAAGGTATGGTTTGACATCATCACCATGGATACAACCTGGTATGTTATGACTGTATCAAATATAACAGAGTAAATAAAGTTAATAAGACAAAGGGATAAAGACAGTATATAACTAACTACACAACTTAGATCTGTACAAAAACAGGTATGGTTTGAAAACAGGATGAAATTTAAAGCTGCACTAGCTGTAAACTGGAGTATTATTTTGTTAATCAGGCAATCAATTTATTCACTGAAAATTGTTAAAATAACAATAATTACACATTGTACATGTTAACTAGATGTTGGTTGTATCCATAAATAGTACAGTAACAGATTGAAATCGTGATTGCATTTGGGTGCAGAGCCAAACATCAATTTGATTGGATTATTGCCCCCATATCGTGTATACTGCTACACAAATACATCTACCCACGAGTTTTTCAATATTGTGCAGGGCGCGGCGTACAATACCATTATATCTAACAAAAACAGTTTCAAAAAACTAATTGCAGCTAATACAGCTAAGCAAGCCTTACATGCACAATAAATGTCAACATTGCTAATCTGTATAAGTAGTCAACAGCTAATAGTTCCTTGATCAGCTCTATCTATAACAGGCCAAAGGAAAAAATCAAGTAAGGATCAAAGTTTGAAATAATGTAAAAATTTAGTAAATTGGATATCTGTATATTTTTATCTTGCGTCTATGTCAGCATGCTTTGAAAAACAATTCATTAAATTTTACGCATACAGAAACATCTTGCTTTCAAAATTTCAGTTTTACTAAAATCAAATTGGGTACATGTACATGATGATTGATGGGTTCTCTTGCTGTGTCTATATCATACTAATAACAATGCATTATAAACATGTCAACTTTCCATACACCAAAAACTGCACACTGAGCAAACAAATCTGAATAAAATAATCCTTTTTTGTAATCCCACCTTTTGACATCTTCAAAGAGTTCCTGATGGTCTTTCTGTGCCAGGATAATCCTCTTCACATTCTGGACATTAGCTTTCCGTAACTATAAAATTGAAATATAAACACAATTGTTTACAATACCGATTGATTCATATTTATCATCACATTTCCCATGATGCAACATTCAGGATATTGAAGATGGTGGGCTTGCAAGTTCCCTATTGGTAGAACTCTTACTGGGTATTAAGAAATGATCTAAAATGGCATAGTGACATAATATTCTAGTTACCAAAATATTCTAAAAATACCTTGTCTTGATTATCAACCTTGTTTGTGCACTCTCAGCCATCATTATGTTGATGACAATTCAGGAAACAATGGCAGTCAAACCGACGAGCTTTCCACTGTAACTATTTGACCATCCTGGTCGTCACAAGAATGGCCTAACTTAGTAACTAACACTAAAATGGATGTGACTGACTCAACAAATGTCACAAATAGTGGGGAGTTTCAGAAATGTTTTTTGTCTGAAAGATTATCATAAAATCTTTTTAGGAAAAGTTAGACTTGTATCTAAACGACTTACAAAGGAAACTTGTAAGCTTACCATAGCTCTTAACATATCAATTTCCCACAAGTACAATGACACTTCTCCACTCAATAGATATGGATTGCCTTCATGGTTTACGATGTGAGCTACAGCCCTTTCACCTAACTGTACCCTGAAAAAAATTACATTACAAAATGTTTAGGAAAAAAAAAATTGATTCTTGGGTTGACCACGGCACAACAGCATATAAAGTCTTGCGACAACGATTGATCCAGTAATGTACAGATTACAAGCTAATGCCACTAACCGTTCAATCACCAAAGACTCCACACACTTACCTTTTAACATATCTTGGTTTTAGTTCAGTGACTTCCTCGCTGACATCGTTCACTTCCCCTTCATCAAACAGTTGTA